>NW_007733130.1:16962-57352 GCF_000696425.1 Galeopterus variegatus | reverse complement strand
CCAGTGAGCGGGAACCGGTCTGTATGTCGGATCCGAACCCTCGGGCGGGAGCGCCGCCACGCTTCCCAAGCGGCGCACTATCCAGTGCGCCACCGGGCCGGCCCCCAGTCTCTGCCTTTTAATTGGAGTGTTTAATTCATTTTAGTTAAATGTAATGACTGATGAGGTAGTATTTACTTTTGCTGTTTTGCTATTTTCTATATCTCTTTGTCTTTTTTGTTCCTCTGTTCTTCCATTACTGCCTTCTTGTGTTAAATAAATATTTTGTAAGGTAACATTTTAATTCCTTTGTCATTTCTTTATATATATATATATATATATATATATAAAATTTTAAATTATATATATAATTTGTTTTTTTAGTGGTTGCCTGGGGATTATAGTTAACATTTTAATTTATAACAATCTAATTAAGATTGATATCAAGTTAATTTTAATAGTATACAAAAATTTTGCTTCTATATGGCTCTGTTCTATTTCTCCTTTACCCTCTTACTGTCACAAATTACATCATTATACATTGTACATCCCTCAACATAGATTTATAACAATAGCTTTCTGCTGTTGTAATTTAAATCAGGTAGGAGAAAAAAAAGTAATTTATACCATCTTTAATATTCCCTTCTGTAGTTACTTTTACTTGTACTCTATTTCTTCAGGTGGATTTGAGTTACTGTCTCATATTCTTTCATTTTAGCCAGAAGGGAAAGTTCTGTTACTATTAGTTGTAGGTCAGGTCTGCTAGTGATGATCTCTGTGTTTTTGTTTATTTGGGAATGTCTTAATGTCTCCACTTTCAAAAAATAGTCTTGCAGATATAGAATTCCTGGTTGACAGTTCCCCCCGCACCCTTTAGGCACTTTGATTGTTTCCCACTGCCTTCTGGCGTCCATGGGTTCAATGAGAAGTCAGCTGTTAATCTTATCGAGGATCCCTTGTACATCATGAATCACCTCTCGCTGCTTTCAAGATTGTCTCTTTGTCTTTGGCTATCAACAGTTTGATTATGAATCACAAAACCACTGTTATCCTGCTCACATTTCATCACCTCTGTTTTTAGTGCCTTATGATATCTTTGTAGCATTTCCCTGATTTATCAACTTTATGATGTAGTAATATGAGGTTTGTTTTTCACTATCATATTTCATAGTTTTATGGAACTTCAGAGTGATATTTGTGTGATCTGTTCCCATAACTCATTCACTTAATAGATTTGCTAACCAATTGCATGTCTGCATGTGGAAGGCCCTTGTGAGACTTTTAGCTTTCTTAGGTAGGCGACACATAGTCCTGCCTGTGAGGATGACACATTTGGTGGGCAGAGAACACATACTCAAGTGACTACTGTGCAGATAGGATGAAGGTATACTATGTGAATGAACAGAATATTTTGGGAACACAGAGAAGGTAGTCACTGATTTTTATATTTGGTAGATGGACAAACTAAGGATTAGATAGATTAAGCAATCTGACACCTTGAGGTTACCTAACTTAGAAAGTGACGGTACTGAGGACTAGAACTCACTATTCAGGATTTTCTGTGAAATCACAGTGATTCTAGAGTATGGCCGTTTTCTATTTCCAAGCATCGATAGTAAAAATGATTATTTAAAATAGGTAAATGACTCACTATTCAGGATTTTCTGTGAAATCACAGTGATTCTAGAGTATGGCCGTTTTCTATTTTCAAGCATCGATAGTAAAAATGATTATTTAAAATAGGTAAATGTATGAAGAACAGACTGGCTATTTTGCTTCAAAAGGCATGCATGCTACAAATAAAAACAGACAGGGTTTGTTCATACTTATTAGATTATAAAGGTATGAATTTAGTAAACAAGTGAGTGTGTTGAAGCTTGAGGTGTCAAAGTATGAAAAGATGCTTCCTTTTACTAAATCCACCTTAAGTTTTTTCTCTCCCTTTTCGTTGATATTTCTGTTCTGAAAAGCATGCTTCCCCTCACTTCATTTCCAGTAAAATTTGAATAGGTGCCGTTTACATTAGAGTTTCCTTAAAAATGAGAGTTGCTGATCAGTCAGAACCCTTCAATCCCCATAGGATAGAGCGTGACTTATTTGGGCATATGGTTTTAATTTTAATCTGCATGCCTCCCTTTCTGTTCTCCCATGATTCTTTGCAGCAGGACAAGGAGCAGCAAGTCTTATAAAAAGAAGTACAGTATGTAGTCTTATTAAAGTACATACATCTCTCCTCACAGGAGAATTTTGGTTTACTGCAGGTTGTGCATATGTCGCATATGGGCATGTCTAGAGAACAGATTCCTTATTGCTGAGCAGTAAATGGCTTCTAGTCCTCCATGACTGCTCCGTGAACATGCTAGTAATGATTCTGAAAGGTAGGACACCACGAAATCTGTAAGGTGATTTGGCAGGAGCTGATGCTGTTGGTGCCAGGATCTGGGTACCGTACCACGGTTTCCTGTTTTCAAACGTATTTATTGATCCGCAAAGGACATCTTTTGGAGACAAGAATTCAGACAGACTGGCACAGCCTGGACCTCCGCCAAGACTGCTCGGAAGGTTGCCATACTGGGAGCAAAAGAGTGAGGGAGAGAAAGAGGGAGAGCTGAGGAAAGGAAAAAAGGCGAGACTTGGCACCGCTCAGTCAAATCAGCTTCTTTTGTCTGCTTTCTCGGCTTGAGCTTCAGGAAAGAAAACCATCCTGGGGTACAGAAAAACTCAGAACTTTCTGTTTTTCAAACTTAGAAGGCTTTGTAAGTCTCCTGGGCTATTTGAAACTGTTGGTACATACAATGACGTTTAGTCACCAGTATTAAGGGAAATAAAAGCCTTTTTCAAAGCGAAGCTTCCACAGTGTCCATGCATTTGGAAAATACTCTATTTGATTTTTTGCATGTATGATTGTACCATGAGAGACAGGATTAATATAGAAGATGGCAAGGCAAATTTCTAATTAGAGAGAATATTAATTTTCTACAAAATAAAGTTTGTTCATCATTACAAACCTGCTTTCAAATCAGACATCCTTCGGAATGTGTTCAGAACGTAAGTTTTTAGATTTTATTTTATTTATTTATTTATTTTCCCATTAGTAGACATTAACTTTTCAAGGAGCCTTTCTAAGATTTTATACAACCTAGCCAGAAAGTCAGCGTAAAAGTTGTTTTGTCCCCGCGTTTAAGAAAATGTTTTCTTAAAGCAACAGCTTTTATTTCTGCTGCTTCATGCTGTCCTAAACTACCATTCCCCAGCAATTAGTGACACCACCGAAGACCAGAAAGGCAATCTGAAGACACCAGACTCCGCTTGATGGGCAAACGAGGAATGTGAGCTTGGTCATTGTTGCTTGTGTGTCTTTGCTCTGAAGCATTTTTGGGAGGCGGGTAGGGAGGTGTCTGTGTCTAAGAGATGTGTGCGAGTAGTGAATTCTCATTGTGAGGAGATGAGGAAAGGTAATTCTTCTGATGTTGGCAGAAATGGCTGGGAATGGTAGAGAACAGACACTTAAATCTTCCGGATGAGAAGTAGTGAGCTATGTTTGAAATACTTGGAAAAAAATTCCTTATTTCTAGTTGATTAGATTTTATAATTAAACGATTATGTAGCCTGGCTCTCTCAAAATGCCTTAAGTAGAAGAAAAACCTAGAAAGTTCAAGGATTTTCTTTTTGATACTGCTTGCTGTTTTACTCAGATATATACTTCATATCTAATTTCTTCACAATAAATACTTCCTATTAGGCCCGGTTATGGTTGGATTATGACAGTTCTGCTCTTAAAAATCAGCATTATTACAGGAGAGGCTAACTGTAAGGCACGGATTTTTGTGGACCTCCTCCACTGTCATAAGCATTCTATTTCTAAAGGACAGAGTGTGAGTCGTAGGATTCGGTTATGACTTCCTATCATCATATATTTTCTTTTTATTTCATATACTGAAAGAATACAGGAAAATTGTATACGCTCACATAAGTACTAACTATTTTGGGCAGTATAAAAGACTGCTCCAGGATCTATGCTTTTTTTGTGAATATGTAATCATTAATTTGTTAGTCGTCGGACAAAAAAAAAAAAAATGTCTTTAGCTTTCCGTTATCGTGCGCGTTTAAGATGGGTTTTATAAAATTATAGTGACACATCAGCAACCTTGAAAATGGCATTTAATATATAAATACGATTAAAAAATATATGAAATCTAATACAGGTGTTTGCATAGTTAAGCTTAAGTGTTTTCTTCAACCTTTTTACTAATCAGCATTTTGACCTTCAATAAAGTGAAATCACTTAATGTTGATGTGTGTTGCTGAAATGACAACCTTTGTTTTATGAGCTCCTTTATACACTACCTTGCTGACACTCCCGAAATGGACCCCAGGACATGAAAGACATGCTGATAGGCGCGGGAATGTGCGTGGCCAGTCTTCCTTTTTGAATTGATTACAGACAGCATCATTCACGCCTATATTAAAAAACAGCAGTATATGAAACAGAAAGAAAGTTCAGTAAATAAGTTTATTAAACTTTACCTAGATTTAATTTAAATTTTATTAAATTTAATAAGTTTAAATTAGAGCTACATTTTAATACTGACCATCTTATTAGTGATTTATATTTACTTCCATTTACTTCTTAAACATTTAACTTCTTGTCGTTTAGGTTTGCTGAATATATAACTTATTTAGTTTATTTAAGACCATTTTTTTCTTAAGGGAATTATTTGCTAGCTTATTTCTTAACTACTTTGCAGCGAACTCAGTAAGAACAAACTTATCTTATATCCAAACTATTTTATGTCCAATTATTTTCTAACAGTATAATCAGGAGTAGGTGAGTTGAAAAACAAAGATGTCAAAATCTACCTTAAGAAATGTTAAATTTTTTGATACAGCTAAAACTCCATTGTATGGTGTATATTAGACTTAGGATTTGATAAATGTTAGCTGGTATACACAATAAAGTTTCTTAACTCTGGCCTACTTGTTACTTGTCTTAAAATGAAAAAGTTCCTGTGAAGGTGCTCTGTGTTAACCGGGTGTAATAGACATTTCTTTGGATAACCTTTCTTTTATGTTAAGAATAAGAAATTGTGTTGACTACATTTTTCAAAAACAGATATTTAGGTTTAGCATAATGCATGCTTTTTTACTTTTAGACCCTTTGTGTACTAGAAACACATCAACATTTAGGTTATTAGCTATTTCCATATTAGTATTCATATTTCAAGTCTTATTTTAAAGTGTGTAAATATTAGTAGTTTGATTGTAAATGAACTCTATTTCAGCATATGTTCATTGTATTTTGAATTGTGTCGTATTTTGAAGTGCAATTAGTAAGACAAATGGATTAACATTTAACTGCTAGTTGATGCCTATTATACAGTTCCATTTTGATGTATATACCTGAATATACAAGCACACTTTTCTATAAACTAATGTGGACCTCTCAGGGGGCCTTAGTCCAGTACTGTATAATAATTCACTCATTTATTCAAGAAATGTGTATTGAGCACCCACTTAAGTATGCTGATGTTTTATTGAGAAGTTATTTTGGGTAAGAGGAAAGGAAGCCACGTAGGTGGATAGAAGAGGGAATAGGTCTAAAATAAAGTCCAAAAGCCTGGACAGAAAAGAGCAGTACTTTAATGGGATTTATTTCAATAGATTAAAGTGTGTTCACTTTTATTGCACAATATATGTATTCTAGAGTGTTATAAAAAATCAGGAGATTAGTTGTAGTCCATATAGCTATAAACGTTTTGTTTTACCACTGTTTTGGTTGTCGTGTCTTATTGGTCTTCTGACAGGTGTGTTTAAAAAAAAAAAGCAATTCAGGGGCCGGCCCGGTGGCACACTGCTACAGTGCGCCTCTTGGGAGTGCTGTGGCGCCTCCCGCTGAAGGTTCGGATCCCACATACAGACCGGTTCCGCTCACTGGCTGAGCGAGGTGCGGGCACGGCACCGGGGGTTGCGATCCCGTTGCCAGTCCCGGTCCGGTATGGGCGCAACACTGAGGGTTGCGATCCGTTGCCGGACACGAAAAAAGACAAAAAGGAAAAAAAAAAAAAAAGCAATTCAAATGCTGTGAGGGAGAAATTAAACAGTGAAGACTGACCTCTGCTCACATGCTGGATTTTACATTGTCAAAGTAGGTGTCATCGAAACTTTGAAGGTGCAGCTGTCACATAAGAAACAGTGGCCTGTTTATGAGGAATGTTTTCTTTCCTTTGTTTTCCGTCTTGAGATGGAGGAGGAAGAGGAGGCCCATCCCACATCACATGCCAGCGGCACCTTCGAGGGCAAGTCCTCCAGGGGCCCACCAGTTCCCTTCCTGTATTCTCCAGTGGTTTTTGGTTTTTGTTTTCTGTTTTGAGTGAGCGTTTGCCTTTGTGGCCTAACTTTATTCCATGTGGCCATTCTCTAGTGTAAAGAGGAGGGATAGGTTCACATTCTGGAGAGGAGCTGAGTGTCCCGGGAGTCGGGGAGCTGGGCGTGGGCACGTCTCGGTGGAATGGAGAAGAGGAAGGTCCCAAGTCCCTCGACAGACACTCCTGGAGGGCTTCTCTGTGCCAGGCGGAAGATGCGGCCTCTGCCCAGGAAGAATTCCTGGTCTGGTCTGGGGTGTGTGGGGGGAGAGGAGAAGAATAACTAAGTGAGGACTTCCTTACGGTTTACCAAGTGCCTTCGCCTATTATCCCGTTTACTGCCAGCAGCAGTGCCTGGCCAGGGCCTGCCCATGGTTAATAAGGATTCACTGAAGGAGTGAACCAAGCCCTGAACCAGATCATGACCTTCCTGAATCTTATTTGATTAAGAGAATTTTTTCTCTCCTGGTTGAAAAACACATAGCACTGTGCTTGTTTTTACCTTGATCCTGTGTTGCTGGCCGTGGGTTTAGAGGGCTGGGGCACAGGCCCACGTTCTTTGTGGCTATGCTGGAGTCCCTCGAGGTAGCCCTTGGGGAGGACATAAAGCAAGGACGCGACTGGTACATGTGGCCCCGACCACCCCTTCCCTCTCCAGCTGGCCCGCCACTGTCTTGCATTCTCCTGTCCTCGTTTTCCCTGAGGATCCCACAATGGACCGTAGGACTTGCTGGTGTGGCCTAGGCATGGAGCAGACCCGTGGATTGCCTAGAGAGTTTCAAGTCTTTCTCAGGAGCCTGGGAAGAAGGCTGAGGGGATCGAGAGATGACATGACAGGGGGAACCCAGCAGCCAGCCTCGGTCCTGTAAGTAGCTTCAGAGGCGAGGCCTGCAGAGGGAGGGTGGCCGTGGGGTCTCGGGGTTAGACTGCAGTAGCAGCCACAGCCATGTCAAGTGTTTCAGGCGTTATGGGGGTGGGGAGCGCATAGAAGGGTTGCTGAATTCATGTCGAGCAGCATCTTTCTAGGTCTTTCCCCAGGGGTGTCTCGAGGCCAGGAGAGGGAGGGGTGGGGCAGGACCATTGGGTACAGCTGTGCACCTGCGGGGGGCCGGGGAAGGGGGACTGAAATGTAGCCCCTGCTCAAGCCCTGAGCCTCCATGTGCTGGAGGGAGGTGCCATGTCCCCATTGGTGCTTGTGGCAGCCCTTGGGAAGGGGAGGGCCCAGACCAGAAGTTGGATTAGCAGGCACGGAAGAA
Source organism: Galeopterus variegatus (assembly GCF_000696425.1). Classification (NCBI taxonomy): domain Eukaryota; kingdom Metazoa; phylum Chordata; class Mammalia; order Dermoptera; family Cynocephalidae; genus Galeopterus; species Galeopterus variegatus. Next base: position 49,755 of record NW_007733130.1, on the reverse strand, counting down.
GGTCATAGGGTCTGGGGCGAGGGAGGGCAGATATTTGACCTTGGGGTCCGGGTCCAGGTGGGGTAGGAGGTGTGAGTGGAAGAGTTCTGTAGAACATGAAGAAATAGGGAAAGCTTAGTGAACAGACATTCCGGGCAAGTGAAAGGAAAACTTCAGGGAGTGCTGAGTTAGGAGCTGACTCTGAAACCCAGCAGGTCATGAATAATAGCCCCGACTCTGCAAGGCTTGACCTAAAAGTTTGGCCATTGGTTGTGCCCACATTATTTTATTTCTCGAAAAGCGAATGGAAAAGCAAGCAGAAAAGGAAAAAAGTTGTCTGTGTGTATTGTGTATTCTACAATGCTGTAGGAACGAACAGTTTCTCCTCTGTCTTACAGTTAAGAATCTGTGGGTTCTGCGTAATTAGAAAACCCCTAATGTACAGATCTTGAGGTCTTGTGGAAAAGTTTGAAGAATTAATCCTCTGCAGTAATGCCATCATTTTCCCGCCATGTATCGATGCCATTTGTATCTCTGTCCCCATGACCCACTAGGAATTGTTCCTTCCTTGAAAAGATCAGATTGTTCTCAGAGACCCAGGAGTGCTTCTCCCCGGTGTACTCGAGGGAAAGCTGCCTTTGAGGCAGACACATAGTCCTTTGCCATCATGGGTTGGAGAGAATGTGTTTCAGAGTCTCACCAACCTGAATTTGAATTTTGACTCCATTTTTTAGCTGTGGGACTTTGGTCAAGTTACATAAACCCCATTTCTTCATCTGTAAAACAAGGATTATGTTATCTCCCTCATGGTTGTTGGGAGGAGAAAGAAGGAAATATATGCAAAGCTCTTAGCACAGTGTCTGGTTCATAACAAGTACTCAATAAATGGTAGATATTGTCATTTATATTTTTAAAAAATTTAAAAATAATTTTTAATTTTAAAAATTATGGTAAGATATGCATAATGTAATATTTACCATCTTAACCATTTTTAAGTGCACAGTTCAGTGGCACTAAGTACATTCCCACTGTTGTGCTACTGTCACCATCATCCAGCCACAGAAGTCTTTTCATCTTGCAAAACCGAGACTCTGTACCCATTAACAATACCTCCCACTTCATTCCTTCTCCTGATCCCTGGCAACCACCATTCTACTTTCTGTCTCTATGAATTTGACTACTGTGAATAACACTGCTGTGAACATGGCTGTACCAATATCTCTGTGAGACCCTGTTTTCAGTTCGTTTGGGTACATATCCCTAGAAGTGAAATTGCTAGATCAGTAGGCAGTTTTAGCACTCATAGCAGGTTACATTTTTGGAAAACTTGTTGTAAGCAGAAACGATGTATTAATCAGGGCATCACTCACATAGAATAGTATTTATGCATTATCCTAGGGTATAATAGTCATATTTTTAACACAAAGTCATTTCTTAAGCATCCTTACCATTTCTATTTAGAGAACATCCTTTAGCCATTCTTTCAGGGTAAGTTTGCTGCCAAAAAAATCTCAGTTTTCCTTTACCTGAGAAAGTCTTGATTTCCCCTTCACTCTTGCAGGATATTTTTGCTGGGTATAGAATGCTGGGTTGACATTTCCTTTCTTGTAACGCTTGAATCATGCTATGCCCCTTCCTCTGCCTTTGTGTTTTCTGATGAGAAATCTGTTATCATTTGAATTATTTTCCCCTTGTAGGTAACATGCCATTTCGCTCTAATTACTTTCAGAATCTTTGTCTGTAGCCTTCAGAGTTTGAGTATGATTGTCTTGTTGTGGATTTCTTTGGGTTTATTCTGCTTGTGGCTCACTCACTTTCCTGAATATGTAGTTTTATGTCTTTTGCTAAATCTGGGAAGTTTTCAGCCATTATCTCTTTGATTACTTTTCCAGTACTGTCCTCTTTCTCCTGTCTTTTCAGGACTTGGAGGACATCAGTGTTAGATATTTTGTTATAGTCTTACCAGTGCTTGACACTGATACTTTTTTTAAGGTCTATTTTTGTCTTAGTTGATGAGATTGGGTAATTTCTATTGTTCTTATCAGATTCACTGATTCTTTCTGTCAGTCATTTTCATTCTGCTGGTGAGCCCACCCAGTGAGTTTTAATTTCATTCATTGTATTTCATCTGCTTTTTCTTTACTGAGACTTTTTCTACTTTTTTCGTTTGTTTCCTATGTGTTTGTAATTGTTCGTTGAAGCACATTTATGATGTCTGCTTTATAATCCTGTCAGATAATTTGAACATCTGTGTCATCCTGGTGTTGGTGTCTGTTGATTATCTTTTTTCATTTGAGATTTTCCTGGTTCTTGGTATGACAAGTGTTTTTTATTATATCCCAGACATTTTGGGTATTATGTTCTGAGACTCTGAATCATATTTAAGCCTTCTGTTTTAACAAACCTCTGACACCATGCCAGCAGGGGAAAGGGGGCACTATTTCATTACTGTGAGGTGGGGGTGGAAATCCAGGTTCCTCATCTGGCCTTTATTTCCAATCTGGGGTGGGAAGGTGCCTTGTTACTGCTGGGTAGGTGTGAAGCTAAGGCTTCTGTTAGATGATATTGCTATTTTTATTGTTAGTTTTGTACTTAGTTCAATAACCTGGACAGTGTCTGAGCTTTATCCTTAAATTTATCTTATACAAAGGCACTTGAAAAAGTCTGTGCAAAAATAGGATTGAAAAATAATAGAAATCTTTCCACAGACTTTTTGAAGTACCCTTGTATTGCTGGTGCTACTTGTGTTTTATAACTCATTTAATAATGACAGTCGAATTCTCAAATTAGAGACTGAGCCCTCTTTAACTAGTAGATCCCCTGAGATTAATATGTGTTTACCATTAGCACATTAAATACAAGATTTTAAGAAATGAAATTACAGTTTCTACTTTATTAACTTTGAAAACTTACTTTTAAAAGGAGTGAAAAGCCTACCTGGGAAAGATTTCCATTTTCCTCATTATTAACATGCTAGGTTTTTATCAGACTTTTGTAACTGTGGATAGCACAGATGTTGGTGATGCATAAAGATAATGTTCCTAATTCTGTATGCTTTTCAGCTGTGCATGCCAGCAGACTATGGGTTATACATGTATATTTTTAAAATGCTTCAAATTTTTAATTATGAAAAACTTTCAAACACAGAGCAGAATGCAGAATAAGACAGAATGAATACAGAATGAATACCCATATATCCCGTATCTAGAGTTCACAGATACCATATTTATTTGCCTCAGCTCTTTTTTTGTTCTTTAAAGAAAATAAAACATTAGTGATATAACTTAAGCCTTTTTTCCTCATCCCTAGAATTGGTGTAGAACATTTGCATGCATGTTTTCGTAGTATTACTACAAGTATATGTAGCCATAAACCATATAACTATTATTTTACATGATTTAAAACTTATATAAAAATGGTTTTGTACTGGTGCTATCCTTTTGCAAATGAGATTAGATATTTTTGAGATTTATCTATGTTGCTAATGTAAGTCTGATGCTGTAGAGTACTTTATTTTGGCTTGTTCTTCTGTGGGTAAACGTTAGGTTCTGCCTGGTGCTGCCCAGGCCATCATGGCCATCCTGCACATCTGTGTGACCTGGAGCGGAGGACCTAGAAAAGGAGCTGAGTTGCTTCAGTGTCAGCTTTTAGTCAATAATGCCAACTTATCCTTCTAGCATTTGCGCCAGTGAACGTTCCTGTGCGAGGGTATCAAAGTTCTCATATCACACATATTTACCAGTTCTGGGTAGGATCAGACTTTAAAATATTTTCTCAATCCAATAGGCAAGAAATATTTTGCTGTTATTTTTATTTGAATGCCCGATCACTTAGTGAGTTCAAGCACATTTTATGCTAGCAATTTGGATTTTTTTTCCTGCACATGCTCCATTCACACCCTTTGTACAGTTCCCTTCTGGGTGGTTTTATTCCTGTTAATTTGTAGCATATCTTATACACTAATCTTTCACTACATGGGTTGAAAATTTCTCAATCTTTGGTTTGTTTTTTCATTTTCCTTGTGGCAACTTTTGAAATGAACTCTGGCATATGTTTGTAAAATTGGAATGCTTTCATTTTTCATTTTCATGAGTGATTTTAGTGATAATACATACTTGCAGGTCATGCTTTTGGATGTGGTAGAGAGAGCTAGTGGGACTAATATTTCTTTGAGTGCACCAGAATTTTATCTCCTTAGTTAATGCCTAGAGGATAAAGTTTCTTTTTTTCCCTTATTTTTATAGCAGTTTTAGTTTGAGAGAAATTGAGCAGAAAGTAGATTGTTCCCATACCCTCCCCCTACCCACAAATATAGTTTCTCCTATTTCCATATATTACATTAGTGTGGTACATTTGTTACAATTATGAATCCATATCGATATATCATTGTTTACTTTATATTAGGATTCTCTAGGGGATAAAGTTTCTTATTTTCCATATAGACTTTGGTCAACATGAAATCTTGGGTGGATTGCTGGTTCACAGGCACCGATTTCTGAATTTACTATTGTGAAGTTTTATTGCATCGTTTGCAGAGACTCCTACAGCAAGCTGGTACTGTGGGCACCTTCCCATGGCATCTGCAGCGTTCATCAAATGGGAGTTCTGAAGCCCTTAGAACGAATGTCGTGTTGCTCTGATTACAGAGATTTCTGTACTGTGAAAAATCTCAGTGCAATAAGCACTTTCTCCTTTCCCTACGCAGGAGTCTTGCTAGCAAAATCACTTAATTGAGAAATTCAAACGGCTGGGGTAAGTGGGACTGAGTTGTGGCGGAGGCGCCTGGTGTGTCTTTTGCTGTGCAATCAAGTGGACTTACCCACTGACTCTGCTCACGCCGTCCAGCCCAAACAAAACCCACCTAATCTCCCTAGTCACTTTGCTAAACAGAAGTACATACAGCAGTACAGAAACCAGGAGGAAGACGCTGAATGCTGTACGCACGCTCCTTCTCCTTTCCCGAACAGCCACGGTTTCCGTAAGATTTGAGTGGGACAGTGTCCTTTCTCCACTATACCCATAGGGATCCTGGTTGTTCAGGCCATTGGGCACCACTGCCTGTCTGATGACAGTTTGCCACAGTCATAGGTGAACTCCCAGGTAGAAACTGACCATCAGTGGGAGGCTGGTTTGCAAGCCCAAACCTACCAGGAGAGCCTGTGGTCTGGGCCGTGCAGACTCACCTTTCCCTGGGGCATGTGTCTTGCTCGCATCGGCCTCGCTGTACTTGTTTGCCATCTAGTGCAGTGAGTGAATTGCTCGATGGCACTGCAGGAACCAGTGGCGTGTCTTCTCACTGGCCGAGCCTTGGTAATTTTCCCTCCACTTGCTGAATTCCTCCCTGGAATCAGCATTTGGCACCAGTCACCATGTGCCATTCCTCCACTGTTATGGGAAACCTTAATGAAAAATGTGTGAAAATTGCCCTCACTAGTGGTGCAGCTGGGACTCCATCCTGGGTGGCCTGACTCCAGACCTGGGCTCTTAGACATCATGTCCCACTTACTGCCTGAATGCCTTCTTAATAAATCACCTCTGCTTAATGTTAAAAAGAAGAGAATGTGTGAAAATATTAACTATTGTTTGTTTAATTGCAAATTGTTTCCTCAGTGTTACATATGTTACTGCAACTCTGTTAGACAGACAGACAGACATGCACAGACACACGCATCTCAGGTAAGAAAACCAAGGCTTAGAGAAGTGAAGTGCCTGGCTTCGTGAGTGGCAACATGTGGGCTCATGTCACGTTGTCTGCTTCCAAATTGCTTGTTCTTCTATGACTTCCCACCTGTTCGCTCATGGTGGGTCACCAGGCAAGTTGTTGCTTTCATAGCAGTCCCTCCATACACCACTTGGGACTGTGTCCTTAAGCCAGTCCTTCTGTCCTGCATTCATTCATTCATGCATTCACTCAGTCCATCACTTATTTCACATCTGAGTTCATTAGGCTAAGTGATGAGGACCAGTCACGGACAGAACACATGCCATCCCTGCCTGTGTGCGGCTCTCTGGTGGGAAGAGAGACCACGAGCAAGTAAAGACATCCAGCATGGTGACTGTCCTGGCAGGAGCAGAGATGGGTCCTGGCTTCAAGAGCCTGCTTTCCCTCTGCCTCCTTTCCTGCTTTGGCACACAGGGAGAATAAAAATCCACGGACCTCTCAGAATATGAGCCTTTTCTGAAATGTTTTTAAAAAATATAATATGAAGTACAGAATTATAAAAAATAAACAACAACTCCAGAATTGTACATTCTTAGAGGTCATTTAGTTTTCCTCCTGGTCGCCACATGAGAGTCTCCCTTCTTAGCCTCCTGAAATTAGACCCTTGAGCTTCCCCAGGCACCCAGGGCTGGCGCAGGCTCCTAGGGTTCAGCACGGCTGCGCTTGGAGCACGGGCCCCCTTCATCTTCCACTGGCTTCTTTTAATGCCTTGGAATAACACATCGGTGGAGATGAGCTTTGTTTGGCTATTTCTGGATATAAGTGTTTAAGAAAAAAAAAAAAGCAAAAACAAAACCACAAAACCCAGTGTGCTGTTTAAATAAGAAAAATGAGTTTTACTTCCAAGAGAGCTTTTGCCATTTTCTTAATGCTTATCTCCTTTGGAGAGCTCATTATGGAGCGGAGTGTGACAGCAGTTTACCATGTGAGTGTGTCTCGTCCAGGCCAGGGGATAAATTAGAGCACCAATAAAGGCCGGAGGCGTGAGCAGAACTGTACCTAAATTACCCCGAGATAGTTGCCAAGCTATTCTCTTTTTTTAAAAGGCCTCCAGAGAACATCCCCAATTTCCTCTATTTTCCTTCTCAGTGTTTAATAACATTTGAGGTCAGGAAACTCTTCTTCCTCTTTAACCCAGTTACCCCCGCCATAGTGCAGTCCCATTTCTCTTCTTGTCCTTGGTGGCGACAGAATAGCAGGTCATTATCTTCCTGATAATATCCTTAATGTTCTTGAAGCCAATCAGGAAGGCTCCCCCGGCCTACACTTCTGCAAGCGAGAGATGCACATCCCTTTTCTCCCCCTCTCTTTCTCCGGGGTCCTATTTGGAAACATAATCTCTGACATTTTGCTCTTAAGTGTCTGATCCAAATATTCACATCAGGCCTGTCTTGAGGATATCCACTGGTTCCATTTTTACTCAGAGACCAAGATCCCTTTTACCATTTCCCATGCTGTACGTTCATTCAGTTGAACTGCTATTTGTTGGCGTCTTCCTAGGTGTGAGGCACCATTCTAGAGGCTGAAGGGAGTGTGAGGACTCACTGCCTCTGACTGATGCCCAGAAGGAGGAACACACATTCTCTGGCCAGTCCTGGTCCTTCTGATTGTCTGTGGGTTGGAACTGTTGGTTTCTCTTCTCCATGAAAACATTTTCTTTTTTTCTGATTTAAATTCTGGTACATTTATAATTCCCATTGACCCCATCCTCAGAATGTTATGGTGCTATTATCAGTGCCGGCCTCACTCTGGATTCATTTTGTAAATGCCATAGGGAAGCTTGCACATTTAAACTTTGCTCTGGAGGCAATTGGTGAACCTGTCTGTTTCCCATTAGATTCTGTACGATCCTTGCAAGGGGGTGTGACTGATTCCCGTACCTCCCCAAAACTTATCGGAAATGCTTGTCGTGTTTTAAACAGACTAATGGCAGTTGGTTGTCCAGTGATGAGTTGGGGAATTTACTTCATTTTACTTTATTTTTCTCTTTTCTGTCTCTCCACCCCTCACACCTAAATGTGAAGGCAGTACAGAGCTTCCGTTTTGCTGCTGGTGTAGCAGATGAAATAAAAATCTATTTATAACCAGTCTCTGATGGATTCCCTCCTTACCTGTGGTGGTGTGCCATCAGCAGGTGTACCGAACAGATGGAGAAGGGTTTTAATTTTTTCAGTTCAATTAGATCAACTCTTCGGGTTCAGACCAGTGCATTCTCTTCCTCACTCAGTTTCTTCCTCTTGGCATTAAAATTGTTGAGCACAGCAAAACACAATTTAAGTCCAGGAGATAAAATGCATATAGTGCCTGCCTTTAGAGTAAGTGCTTTGGCAGAGGAACCATACTTGTCATCATACGCTAAATCAGTTTTAACCCTTTTCTCCCTAAAATTAAGTGTTTAATTTTAGTGAGATTTAAATTGATATTTGGAGTACTAAAATGCCAAAGAGCACAAATGCTTTCTTTCTTCTTATGATGTGCTTTTTGCATTTGAACTTAACACATCTTGAAACTGTATCATACCGTTTTTGAAGAACCAGTGTATTTCTCTTAGTAGCTTAGTTGATGTGACGAAGAATTTTAATGAGGAGGTGAAGTCATTAATGTCATGAAGTTCATATGACACCTTTTTTCATGGTCAGTGGAATTGTCCAGGTTAGTGATCACATGGTACCAGCAGTCTAAAACAGTCTGAACGTGGCCTTACCTAGCTCTGGGTTTTAACATCACTAGCCGGTGAAAGGTCAGTTACCGCAATTGCTGGCTTCCACAAATATAAAGGTACATTATAATTACCGTGCCCGCCTGAGTAGGGTGTTATCATCTCTTGCTCCCAAGATCCTAGACTTCAGTGGGCCTGACTCTCAGGTGGCAGGCCCAGTCTGACTGCAGCCACCTGCTCATGTGTCCCAGACATTGACTGAGTCCCTGCCCAGCCTGATGATATGGCCTTCACATTTAGCCTCTGCATCCCCTCTAGCACCATCAAATTTATTTAGTTAATATCTTTTGAAGCTGGTTTTGAAACAAGCAAGATTTGGCCTCTTTCAGTGTAGTTTTTGTTCAGATTACAATAGAAGCAGAGTTTTAAAAATTTTATTTTACCTAATGCTTAATTATTTCTGGATGATTGTTTCAATCGTGTGGATTATCCAGATTTGTGGTTTGTTCTCTAGACTGTCCCCCATTTTATTACCCACTAAGATTCATATCACGGGGTGTCTGGAGCCAAGAGAGATTGGACAAAGTCATTCTCTGTACTGGCTAGAAGTCAGGGGAATGGATTAGTTAGGAGAACCAGCACAGACAGAGGCCACACGTGCCATTCATGACATGCCTGAGGAGCGCATATGAAGATTCTCTTTAGTTGATTTCTGTAGTTTTTATAGACTCGTGTATTTGAAGATCACTTGAATATTATCTAGCAAAATCACATCTCTGATCCTTCCATCTCCTTTACCGAATCTGTGCCAAGTGCCTGTCCTGATTTTCACAATAGAGATCCCCTTTTCTCACAGACTGGCTGACCCCAGCTGTCTGTGTCAAGGCACACTATTGAGCTGTGATGTTGTGATCTTTCATCTGCAGATCTTCCTTTTACCTTTTGGTGTCATAGAGCACAAAATCTAACTCTGTGACATGTGACAGCTGTTCACACACTTGAAGGACAACACTTCTGTGTTCAACCATTTATATCTGACACGGCTTTCCTCTCAACCTGCTCTGGGTGTAGCCACCTTGTTACTATGGAGTGGCATGCAAAGAGGATGGAAACATTTTGTCTGGGTGCAGTCTGACCTGTGCAGGACCATCACTGACCTAGTAAACGGTGATTGTGGTACCCGAGCGTGTGGAGGATGGTGTCCAATGGGAGCTCATGATGAGCTCAGGGCCTCTGGAAGGCTCGTGGGCCTGTGAACATAAACCATCCCATTGAGTCAAACCTCTGCTCTTGCTGCTCCCTTCACTGCGATGCTTGACCATGGCATGCTTCTCTCCTGTGGGACCACGTAGTTCTGTCTTCTGTGTAAAAGCCAAAGCAGTAGGATGCTAGCTCTCGTGGCATATGAAGTAGATTCCCCGGATAACTCCATCTACGAGTCGTCCACCTTGTCCCTTGTCCACTCCTGAAGCAAGTGGAGTGACCACAGGGAGGGACCATCAGATGGGTTTCTCAGGGGTTTTTCCTTACATGGCATGAGCAAATCATGCCCTCTTTCTAAGAGGAAAGGCATGCGATTGGAGGTGAAAGTGTCATAGGTGGGAAAGCTCGGTCTCTGGGGCAGTACCTGGCTCATGATAGGTGCTCAGTGAATGTTTGCTGAATGAATGAGCCAGAAGCTTTTGTCCAATGTTGTTGCCACCATGCCACGAGAGTGGCAGAGTTTCCTCAATTTGAGCCCCCTGATGGGTCCCCACCAACCTACCACGCTTGGGTGTTTATAGCATAAGGGTCTCCCAAATACCTATTAATGTATCAAATTCCCAAGCTGTCTTAGATTAATATTTCTCTGTCTGTCCATCTGTCTTTCTCTCAAATAGTTACCTCATATAGATTCAGTCATACATAACTTTACTTCAAACGATACTCATTCAATAGATACTTTTTTAGTATTTACCATGTGCCGGGTGCTATGGTGAGAGGAGGGGATACAGTGGAGAGCAAAACATTCCGAGCTCCGACCTCAGCGTAATGGGCACAAGCAGCTGTCAGATACATGCATGTTACGTGTGTGTGTGCGTGTGCATAAAACACAGCACTTCAAACTGTAAAGGAACAGTCTGGTGCTGAGAGAGCATGTTACTGAATGACTGCTATGTGCCTGGCATTTTGTAAGGACTGGCATTAGATAGAGCAGGGATGTTTAGAAGGAAAAGAAGTTCAATCAGACAAAGTCTGTCACGAGAGATCTTTCAGAACACAGAGAAATACTGAAAATGTCTGTTGTCATGTTGTTAGACTAGTATAACCTGATAAGGACAACTGAAATAAAAGCCTAAATGAAATATTAGCAAATTGCATGCTGCAGTCATTAAAGAGAACTTCTTTTGGTTGCTTGGTGTAGCTGGCACTGTGCCATGTGCTTAACACACTGTGTCGTTTACACCTCACCGGCCTCTCTGTGAGGCACACGTGCTAACGGGGGAGGAAACAGGGACCTAAGTGAGGGGCGGCCGGTCCCATGCCACTGAGGTGGTAGCCCTATTCCTGGTGTGTTTCTGTGGCTGCTCTGGACCAGATTTGCCCGTTCGTCTACTTACTTTTCTTTTCAAAGACTCTTCCTTATTTGCATTTTGTTTGTTCTCCAATTTGGCAGTCAGTTCTGACGCCTAAATCCCGGCTTTTATCCACAGTCCTGTGCTTTCTCCTTATTTAACAACAATAACTCACCACAATCAAGCAGAGTTTACTCCAGAAGCACCAGGGAAGTTCAATATTAGGAAAACTGGTGTCGTCATAGATACTATTAATTTGTGAGAGAAGAACCTGGGACAATCTTGATAGATACTCAAAGGCCATTTGATTGAATTCAATATCTAGTGTTTCTTAAAAATAAACAAAATCTCTTTTGAGATGTAGAAGGATACTTCTCTCACACCGTAGAAAGCATCTATGGAAAGCCATTAGCAACTCATTTACTTATTGGTGAAAAAAAGCATTCTTACTGAAGTCACGATCAGATAAATATGCCTGCTATTTACACATTTCTTTAACCTTGCTTTGAAAATTGTAGCTAATGTCATTAAACAATGTAAAGAAATAAGAAATACAAGTATTAGAAAGGGGGAAAAAACATTATGTTGAGATACCACGACTACCTGGAAAGCTCATGAAAAGATCTTTATTGAGGTCCTGCCGTGTGCTGAGCTCCCTGTCTTGTAAACCTTACAGAGTATTGGGGAAGACATTCAATTAAATATGCAACTCCAATGTAGTGTTATAAATTCCACGATAGAGAAAGCACAGAGAGCCACAGGAGCATGGTAGCCAAGGCGACCCTGGCCTTGGGGGGCCGGGGAAATTCTTCTGCTCCTCACACTTGCCGAGTTCATCACTGCGTCGGGGCCTTTCACTCGGCCGTCCCCTCCCTTGCCCTTGAGCTTTTACAGCTTGACTCGCCTGGGTCTCATCTCAGGCGTCTCCTTCCCAGACAGGTCATTCCTCATCCCTGTGGGTCCGCAGTAGTGTCACCCCCGCAGGGGTCTCCTCTGTCTGATGCTCACCGACTGTCCCTCTCCAGCCCATCCCCTAGCGTGTGTGCTCAGGGGCATAGGCGCTGTCTTGTTTGTTGTTGTATCCACAGGGTGGAGAATTTTGTCTGCATCTAGTGGGTGCTGACTAAACAGTGACGGAGCGAATGTGCTGGAAGAGAGGGGATGGCACTTGTGGGCTGCCCCTTCGGGAGCAGACAGAGGGCAGAGCCTGGGCTGGGTGGGGGAGGCATGGCACAGAGGAGGGCAGGTTTTGTTTTTGAGGAAGGAGAGACCTGAGTGGGCTTAAGTGCTGAGTAACAGGTGGAGGCTGAAGATACAGGAGACGGGAGGGAGGGACGATCTGTGGAGAACTGGGATACAGAGCAAGGGATTAGAGAAGAGGAGAAACAGGTCATCCCATCATGGGAGGGGAGGGGGATTGGCACGGAAAGTGACAGGGACAGGCTTGACGAATAAGTCAGGAAGTTTTCTTCTCTGAATGGTGTTATCTGCCGAGAGGGGATGGGAAGTGGCAGGTTGGAGGTTTGAGTGAAGTAGGTAATGAAGTGTGTGCTGGCTATCAAGAAGGAAGGGTGCCAGAGCTGGCTGGAAAAACATGGAGGGCTCGTTGGGTACCAGTTCAAGGTGCAAGAATCATAGTGAATTTATAGTGGCACCAATCTATGAGTGACTCTCCCTAGAAGCACTGGTAGATGCATGGTTTTTTTAAAAAGTATTTTTGTTGTTTTATTGAGATATAATTCACATACTATAAAATTCTCCATCTTATAGTGTATGATTCAGTGGTTTTTAATATATTCACAAAATTGGACAGCCATGACCACTATCTAATGACAGAACATTTTCATTCTCCCCAAAAGAAACTCCACACTCTTTAGCGCTCTCCCCTTATCCTCCCCTCCCCCAACCCTTGGCAACCACTAACCTACTTTCTGTGTCTGTGGACCCATCTATTCTGGACCTTTCATTTGAGTGGAATCATATAATAGGTGGTCTTTGGTTCCTGGCTTCTTTTGATCAGCATAATGTTTTCAAGGTTCATCCACGCTGTAGCCTGTGTCAGTAATTCATCCCTTTCCATGGCTGAATAATATTCCATTGTATGGATATACCACATTTCATTTATCCATTCTTCAATTGATGAACATTTAGATTGTTTCCACTATTTGTCTATCATGCACAATGCTGCTATGAACATTTGTGGACAATATTTGTGTAGACACATGTTTTTAATTATCTTGGGGCTGTACATAGGAATGGAATTGCTGGGCCATGTGGCAACCTATGTTTAAACTTTTTGGGAGCTTCCAAACTATTTTCCATGAAGCTGCATTGTTTTACCTGCTCACCAGTAAAGTAGGAGGGTTCCAGTTTCTCCACGTCCTCACCAGCACTCGTTATTGTCTGTCTTTTTGATTACAGCTCTCCTAGTCAGTGTGAAGTGGTGTGTCATTCCCAGTGTGTGCATGTTGATGGTGAGCACTTGGATTGATCCATGGCTGGGATTTTGCTAGGAGGCTCCAAGGAAAAAGAGGGGTTTTATGCAGTTGAGTATGGTGGCAAGTGTATGGTTGAAGGGGTGGGTCAGGGAATATATTACAGAGATGTGCATGACCTGTGGGAAGGAAACTACAAACTTTACTAAATGCCGTAAAAGAAGCCTTAAGTGAATGAAAGACTCAATATTGTAAAGATGTCAATTCTTTCAGAATCTCATACATAAATGTAATATCATTCCAGCAGAAACCTCAATGAAAACTTTTTAAAGGATTTGCAGAAATCATTATTAAGTTTATCATTAGAATAATAAATGCATGAAAATACTCAAGCTGTATTTGGGGAAAAAAAGAACAACAATGTTAGGGATGTATTTATCTGATATTAAAACATCGTATAAAGTTAGTTGTTAAATAGTGTAGTTTCAGCAATGGAATAAGCCAGTGGGCTGATGGGACAGAAGAAAAGACCCAGGTTAATGTGGGAATTTACCTTAAGATAAAGATGACATTGCACCATCAGAAGTGAAATGATAATTTCAGAAATGGCATTGACGCAACTGGCTATCTTGAAAATGTAGTTATGTCCCCATCTCACATCTGACACAAAATAAGTTTGAGGTGAATATTTATGAGGAAAAATATATCCATGGAGTGTTGGAAGAGAGACTCTGGCAGTCACCTGGGAGTTAGATTTTACAGAATGGATTAGAGACTCAGGGAAGGGGCCACATAAAGACAGAGGCAGAGACTGGAGTGATGGGCTGCAAGCTAGAGACGTCGAGGATTGCCAGAGCCACCAGGAGCTGGAGAGACAGGGAGGACCTCCCCGGAGCACTCAGAGGGAGCTGGCTCTGTAAACACCTTGACTTTGGACTTCTGTGTTTAAGCTACAAAGTTGTGGTTATTTGTTTCCACAGCCCTAGGAAACAGACAGTGACTGATGAGATGTGAGATCTGATAGAGGGAGTAGTGAGAAACATGACTGAGTTTCCTAAAAGACTGATACAAGAGGTTCAGTTCATGACTGAGGAGGCCCTGCAGGTCTGCATGATGAACCTGAGGAGTCTGGACTGGTCCCATGGGGGCCTTTAGAACAGGTAGATCAGAAAACGGTTGACACTCGATAACTCTTTAGTGAATTAATTAATAAAGAGAAAATACACAAAATGTAAACCATGTCAATTTTTAAAACAATGAAGGCATTAATTTTCAAATAAAACCAGGGTGTGGTGGCGACGGTAGTTCCAGGATAGTCTCTGTCACCTCGCCCCCACCCCGCTCACCCATGGCACTGGAGGGGAGCAAGGTGCACCCAGTGCTGGCTGTGCCCTGATGCGGTGCTGCGGAGGCAGGGCCTGGTCTCTGCCCTTGTGGCACACAGCTGACAGCTGCGTGTCAGAAAGGGGAGACCCACCCTCACAACCAATGATACTAAACCCTGAGTTAGACTATAGTGTTAATGCATCACACAGGTTATTAATTTCACTGATTGAGTAGAAAGTGACTCATTTGATAGCCAGTCATTGAGTGTGCTGAGCACTGTGCTGGGCTCTGAGGTGTGGAGATCAAAGAGTTGGTCCCCACCCTTGAGGTGTCTACAGGTTTTGTAGGTGGGAGGCTGGACAAATAGAAAGTACTTTTGATGTTGTGTGGTAACATGACACTGATGTAAGCCTAGGATGCCACAGGAGCATAGAGCAGGGTCTGCTAAGATGAAACTCAGCGTTTGAGAGTCTAGAAAAGATGGAGCTCTTTTGGACTGCATCAAGGCCTGGACACAGGTGAAACAGCAGTTTACCACGTGGGACAGCAATGCCTAGAATGCCACCTCGTGTTTCTTTGCCTTAGGCTTTCCAGGAGTCCTCTCTTAAAACAAGGATTCCTCTAGGGGACTTCAGGAGCCTTTCTGCTTAGGCATTCCTGCTCTGTAGGGGATTGGATTCCCAGGTGGGTTTTCAAGGGAAGAGCCAGTGACAGAGGATGGAACACAGGACGGGAAGTTCTGAACTCTCTAACAGGCTGGAGAAGAGGGTTCCTGGGCCCAGGGAGCGTGCAGGGCATTTAAGGAGAAGAATTGCCAGGAAGGAGAGGAGAGAGTCCCTGGAAGGGGCACCAAAGAGAGTCTGAAAAGATCATGGCTCGCCCTTGGCAGTGTCTGCCAGGTGCTCTGTCCCAGTGCTCTGGCCGTCTGCAATGTGCCAAGAGAGGGGAGCCCTGGCTGGATCTGTCCCCATGTGAGCGGGGACGCATGGCTTGTCTTTTGGGAATGGAGAAATAGCCTGGCTTTATGTAAATGTGAGTTTCTACATGAGAACGAATCTTGGCTGTTGGGATCATGTCTTTTGCTAATCAAATAAGGTGTCTTGAATATATGGACAGCAGAAATTTGATGGTGCTGATGAATGACAGCAACACATGGGTTTGCTCAGTTCCACTAAGATCAAGCAAATACGTTTCAGGCTCTCTTTCTGTGATAGCTGTGACTGTTACTTGCACGTGTTAAAATATTTTAATTTTTAGTAACTGCCCTCTGTTTGCTCTGATGAACCAGATAGGAAATGTCAGAGAAAACTTAAATTTACCCTCATTTTCAGTCGTGAATGAATCTCTGATTGCCGTGATGAAGAACAATCCCAGGTCCCTACTTCCCTGCTTGAATTAACACAAATGTGGCATTCCATCTTGATCTGGAGATAGCAAAGGCTGACGATAAACACAAGCATAAGAACCACTTCATCACCCTGAGGAGATGTTTAATTTTCATCAGTCAGGGGAGAGGCAGACACCAAATCAAAGGTGTTTACGGGATTTTGTGAAAGTTCCTGTTTATTTTATCTTCACTGGGTTTTACGTCTCCCCTGGTGCTGATGCAGCTCGGCCTGGCTGGCAGATCCTGAGCATGGGCTGTGGCTCCTCTGACTTGTCACTCCCGCGTTGGGGCAATGTTTTTACTTCAGCGCCGTGTATGTAGCCTTGGCAGGTGCAGTCAGTCACTGGCGGTCATCCTTGACTGCGGGAAAGACTTTGCAGTGATGACGCTTTAATGTATTTATTCCTCAAACATCGACTGGGTGTTAGCTATGTGCAGTGACTGTGGGAAGCTAAGGGGAAACAGAAATGTGTACATCGTGGTCCCGACTCTGCCTGGGCCCCTGGATGATGTAAATGACACAGAGGACACACCTTCTCCCTGCCGTGGTTTACAGTCTCCCGGAGGAAGCACCGCAGGCCTAGCTGTGTCTCTTCTCTCTCCTGCCACTCTCCGTTCCTCCCACAATCAAGTCTAGACCCTTCAGCCTAGTCCCAAAGCTTCTCACAGCCCACCCCGAAGCCATCTGAACTCCTCCTCCACCACTGTCCTCCCACAGCCCCGCACGTCCTTTGGCCATCCCCACCGCCCGCTTCCCGGCCTCTGCGCTGCGTCCCATGCTCAGGCTGCACTGCCTTGCTTGCAAAGCTGGAGAACTGCCCCACGCTCTTCAGAACCAGCTCCTCCACTCCCTCCTGTGGGAAGCTCTCGTCTGAGCCACCCTCCCTCCCTCCCACACCAGAGTTGGTCTCTGGGCTTGTGCTAGAATCCCTGGGCTCTAGGGGCCCTTTGGGGAGAGGTCATGGGTGTCTGGAATATCAGAAGGCCACAATCCTCAGCTTTCCTGGTCTGATCTCCTCCAGGAGGATCTCAGCATGCATGAAGTCAGGCTCTGGAGACTCTGGAGGAAAGACCCCCTGTTCCTAGGACCTCTGGAGTCCTCTGTGAATGGGGCAACGTGGGGTATGCCTTTTGGCTTCCCGCACATCTGCATGGATCTGGTTCTGCCTCCACATAGTTCATAGCTTGTGTCTACACAAGAGCGCGATAGTGAATTACAGGTATTAACTCCACAGAGATCCGTTATCTTGCATATTACATCTGATATGTTTTAATATTGCTATATAATTAGTCCATAAAATGCACGTCTTCATAATAAACTATGAGTAGGTCTTTGTTGAAGGAAGAAGGTTTTTAATGAACGAAATTATGGCAGGACGCTGTGGGAGCCTGTTATCTGAGTCTTCCCTGGCTCACATTCCTTAGCATTTAGGGGAGGTAATGAAGGCCATTTGGATGTGCTTTCTGCTGGTGAAGTCGGAGACTGGGGACGATTTGCAGCGGGCCGAATGACTGCAGTGTGGAGTGACTCTAGCATGAAGACAGTCAGAACAAGGCATTTGTATATGTGCTTGGTTCTCTGACCAGCACCTGGGTCACCGAGATGATTAATACACAGCCTCACCCTGTTGGCGAGAAAATCATCTGAAGAAATGTCGTGACAAAGAAAAAAGTGTTGAATGCTCTGACAGAGGCATGCACTGGCTGTCACTGAAGAACGGCCTCAGGGTAGGAGAGCGGGTGAGGCTGACGGGAGGAAACCCGAGAACCGGGGCCTTGACTAGAGAACAGAGGACAATACCGGGACTGTCTCTCTGTGTGGCGGACGAAGGGCTGCCTTGGCCAGGGTCCTGGCAGACATGTGCTCCAGAGGGATAACTGGAGAAAAGAGAAGGAGGCACCATTTACAAAGGAGTGGTCAGGGTCAAGAGAGATTGACAAGACGGCCGAGCCCCCAGGAGCTGGACACCCAGGAGCTGGACGGGCTTCACTGCTCCTCAGCCCAGAGGGGCAAGAAGAGGGATCAGTTACCAGAATCAATGACAGCCATAGGAGAGGGCGGCCCTCTAGGAATTGGGTCCTTGAGTAGAGGAACTCAGACGCTGCCAAACTGGAAAGAGAGCCAGGGGAGTGAGTTCACCAGTTCTGCTGTCCAGGCTCTCCCATTGGCCAAACCCAACCAAAAGCCAGAGATGAGGGGAGCCCCTGCGTGTGCAGTTCTTACCTGTCAAGGAACAGGGTGGGCAGTGGTTCTGGAGGAGCATACAGAGAGTGTCCTGCAGAGAGACTGCTCCGGCACGAGCAAAAGTCACGTTCAGCCATACTGAGGACGCTGAGGTCAGAAACTATGGATTTGTAATTGCGCCAGCAGGGAGTGTGGAACTCTCACTGGGTGAGCAGAGAGTGCTTTCTCTGTTAACCGGAGGAGGAGCCACACTAAGGCCGGTAGTTTGCCGTCTGTGTCTGGTTTCTGACACTAGCACCATGGCATGTGTACAGAAGCGTTACAGACCCACCTCTCTACGTATGGATCAGTGACACAAAAGAATGCACCTGAACTTTTGGATTCTTCTCTGTTTCAGCCGGCATCGCCTCATTTTAATTCAATTCAATTCAATTCAGAGATTTGCTGAACATCTCTGACTCCTTGGAACTGTGCCGGGTGTGATCAGCATGCCACAATGGGAAGGCATGGGAACCTTTCTTCATGGAGTTGGAATATAGTACGAGAGATGGTTATGTAAATAAATTGTATAATTAAACTAAAGCGTTGTGAGGATAAAACAGAAGAAGCTCTCAACGGGTTTGCGCCTAACACAGTCGCTGTGTGAATTGGTAAAACTTGCTCTCTCATAAGACACTGTGGTTGATGGACTGGCCCGGCTGAATGCTCCTGGCCAGCAGGCGACGTCTATGTACCTGCATGCTTCTGTAGGTTCTCTGTCCCCAAACCTTTTAATGTCAGTTTTACTTGTTATTAGTACATACAATTTAATTACATATTAGGTGAACCTAATTAAATATAGGTGCAAAGAAAGCACTTTCGTTTGTATTAAAATTAAGTCAAATGTTTTGCAAAAACTTAATAAAGTCTAGTCACTCAGACAAATGCCACTGAAATGGGTACAGGTAAGACAGCCCCTCATCCGTTGAACCTGGCAGTGAGGTTCACTTAGCTTGGCAAAGGTGAGTTTGTTGATGGTAGGCAAGAAATAAAGACTGTTCCTACCTCATAGTTTCTAGATTTTTCTGTGAGGTAGTAGTGTGCAGTGCAATGATGGGGTGGGGGCTTGAGGAGGGTGAAGAAAGTTTGAAGTGCATGATGTGGAGGGTGAGAGAGGCCTGTAGGACTTGTGGGTGGCACTGATGGTGCACCTGAGGCTGGAGACCATGACGGTCATTTAGGCACTACCCTAAATGACATGACTTCCTCTCGCAGTTCTGGGTAGGCCGGCGTAGAGGTGGAACTATAGATGCTTGAGGTGATCCAGGGTTGGCATTTTGTGGGGCAGATGTGGCAGAAATTTAAAGGGAAAAGAGAGTTGGCCTTGGGGCAAGAGTGATTTAAGCCTTTTGGCCAGGACCACCATATTCCAATAATTTGCCAAAGTGACGAACACCAAGGGAGAGAGGAGAGGCACCTGCTGTGCATTCTCCAGGCCTTTTAGAAGACATGGGGTTGGGCCTTTGGCCACCATATACACACACGTCACAGAAGAGGTGGTGGCGTGGCCACCAAGGGAATGGTCACTGTTCAAAGAGGAGCAGCCACTGATGGTCCTGGGTGAGGCAGGAGAGTCTCCAGCGTGACCCAGCTTGCTGTCACTTGCTGCTGAAAAAGAGTGACGCAGGGCAGGATTCTCGCCGAGAGCATCAACATGCCTGTCGTGCCCTGAAGCTCATGAAGGAAAACGATCAGAAGAAGAAGGAAGCTGAAGAGAAAGGTAGGAGGGCTCACTCAGAGCTGCACACTTCGAGAGCCAGCAGAAGGGCCGCACTGCTGCCACCTGTTCCTGTGACTTTGTGTAGTGACAGGTATAGAGACATCTAGGTGACTGAAGACCAAGTGACTTGAATGATGGACTGCTCTGCATGGTGTGGTCAGGAATGCGAGTGGACCCAGGGAGCAGAGGGGGGCCCAGGGAGCATGAGTCCTGCTGAGCCCAGGGGGCATGGGAGACGGGAGTGGACATGTGTGAAGCTCTGGCCAGAGAGTGGCTCGTGGGCATTGGGGATGCAGGGGGAGGGGCTTCCAGCTTGGCATGGCTGTGGCTGTGCGTGGCGTAAGTGAAGTGGTGACGAAGGTCTCAGGCTTGGAAGACATCAAGGAACTTAGAGGCACACGTGTGTCAAGGCCTTCGTTGGGGACTTTGAGACCACCCCAAATGATGCTGGGATGTGGGATGGATGGGTGGACGGGAGACAAGTGGCTAAGCCGTCAGTGAATGTGGCCACAGCTCCAAAGAGGTCAGTAGGTAGGAGAAAGGAGGAGTGGCGGATGGTGATGTGGCGTGGGCCTCAGTGGTTTCTCTGTAAGAAGATGGGGATGACAGTCTTCCCCTTTTTGATTTCTTTTTATAAGCACAAAATTTATGCTTTTAATTGGGCAAGGTACTTGCTCCCATTTGAGGCAGCATTTGCCTGCTACTCACATACATGTGAATCTCACGATGGAAAAATCTAAAAGTGACTTTGTTGCCCTGAGTGGAGCTAAGAATCACTTCTTGCTCCTATGATCTTACTTTGATATTAAATAAGTTTTCCTTTATGAGACATCGGTCAGTAAATAGAACAGAATGTAAGGTTACACTGTTAAAATTATTTTCATCATTGCAATTATAATATGCCTTGCCATTTCAAACCAAATACCCATTTATCTTTTCTGAAATTTTGCAAGAAATCTGTTACTCAAGGATGTAGAGATGATTTTTTTTTTGGTTGAGTTAAACATTTTTATGGATTAGATGTGAATTCAGTAAAAATAATTGAATTAAATTAGATGACATGAATAACTCATGACATGTAATTTCACATCAGTTCTAGCATAAAAATAAAGCTATTGGTTTATGTGCTGGGAAAATGTGTATTATTATTTAGAAAGGTAGTGAATGTTTATTATTTTGGAAGATAATTCACTCTGTAGTTAAATAGAGATATTAAATTGTGAGACTGAAAGTGTAAAATTCGAACTCAGAGGCTTTGTTGCGATCCCCAGTTCTGTCTACTTGACGAAACGATAGTTGCTGTGTGTTGGTCACTAGTGATATCAGAAGGTGTACTGTGGTGGTCTTCCAGATCTTGGGGACAAGCCCAGTATTGTGCCAGAACGTTCTAGGGAGCGTGAGGGCTGCCAGGTGCTTCCTTTGAGGAGCAGAGGGCAACTTTCCTGCTAGGTTGTTCTTTCAAAAAACATGTACTGTGTGCTTATAATGTGTGTAGCCCAGGACGCACTGGGGCATCTGGATGGATAAAGCTTGGGGAGTTTCTCTCAGGGTAGCATGGTGGCACAGATCAAAGTTTTAATAGAAAAGGGAATCTGGGTAGTCACTTGACCTGAGCCTTAAAGGAGGAGTAGGATTTGCTACATGGAAGTGGAGGGAAGAGGGGAGGGCATTTCAGGAGAGGGAATAACTTGTGCAGAGGTACCAGGGTGAGAGGGCGTCAGTGTGCACCTGCTGTGGTACTGGAGTGAGAGGGTGTCAATGTACACCTGCTGCAGTACTGGGGTGAGAGGGCACCAGCATGCACCTGCTGGCTGTCGCTGGAGGGTAGCAGTGTGTGGAGTGTGGTGGAGCTGAGGCTGAGAACACTCAGTGCCAGGCTCATGGACCAGGCTAAGCTTGAACTTGATCCTGAAGGCAAAGGGGGAACCACTGAGCAGCACTAAATGATAGAAACTTTCCATAATAGTCATCCCAAAGTCTATAATGAAAGTTCCTCCTCTTGTTTATTTTTTTTCAAAATATCAATTGGTCCATAAAGGTATTGCATGATAGGTGGTGCAATATCTTAACCTCTGTGGTCATTTAATGATGACCAGAAATTTGTTCACAGAAATTAATACCGGTAAGTGTTACTTACAATAATGGGGCTGGCCGGTTAGCTCAGTTGGCAGAGCATAGCCTTGTAATGCCAAGGTCAAGGGTTTGGATCCTGGCACTGACCAGCTGCCAAAACAAACAAGCCTTACCATGATGCATCATCCTCCTTTTGGCCATTTTATAGTGAGACAAAACATCAACTCCTTCAAAAAGTCTTGCCACAGCTTTTATGATTTGAATTTAGAACTCAGCCAAATTTTGGAGCAAGACTTGGTATTTACCCATCTTTTAAAGGATAGAAAGGAAAGACTATTCCCTGGGTAGGAATTCAGGGTTCTTATAATTAACAAGTTATAATTGATAAATTAATAAATACTGCCCGATGAGAGGAGTCATGTCCTAGGTAGAAGCTGTCGAAGCCAGGCAACGTCGAAGAAGACAACTTGATCGAGAGGACTCCATGTTTTAATTACTTTGCCCTTTAAACATGCTGTATTTTTGTCGAGTCAAATAGGACCCCAAATGCAAATGCAAAGAAAGTGAAACTCACCCACAATCTGACCCTCTGGAGTTAGCCACAGTGACTCTTTGGGGAACACACTGCCAGACATCCCTCTGGAACTGATGTTTGTATTCCCAGTAGCTCTTGGTGTGTGAATTCCAGAGTGCTTTGTCCTCTCTGTGGGCTATGTGCTGTGATTGTCTAGGTTTGGTTTGGTTTTACTTTTCAAGTTTTTTAAGATAGGACTACATTCAATTTTTTTCCTTTTTTTTTTTTTTTTTTTACAGTGCTAGGCACGTTTTATAAACAAACAAAATGTATATGGGGTAGAAAGGAGGAGAAACTGGTTCTGCACCATTCGAAACCGTCCTTGTTTGGATAACCCTGTTTGAATGGTTTGGAGATCATGCTTGTGTCGTGTCAGTTCACTGGTTAGATTTGTTTCATGAGAGTAAATATCACTAGACTCTAGTCATCCATATGAGGTGAGTGGAGGGTGGTGTATTAGATAACGCTTTTCAGACATCCTGCGGCTTATTAGTTAACCTCAAAACAATCAATGAATATTTGATATTGGGATTAAGGTACTTATATTTATTGATAAAAGTGGATTGAGTTACATTAGCTAACTTGATCAAAATTCAAAAGGTTGTGGTTAAGTAGAAGAAATAGGTGATTTAAAAATGCCAGAGTTTGTATAAATAAGAGTAGAAAATTCAGATATGAAAACCTGACATTTTAATCTTTATGGTGTTGTGGAAACTTAAATCTTGCTGAATTTCAGGTATTTTTTTTCAGACTTCGGTAAGAATGGATTTTTCATTGTCTGCACGTGGAATGGTTTCTCCATGCACGTGGACGTGCCACCAGCTGTGTCTTCTCATCTAGGGCATCCCTCATATTGGAGCGTGTAAGGGGCCCGTGGTGCGTTGGGAAGAGGAGACAGCAGATGCGTTCTCCCTCCCTCTCTCGATATGTTCTTCAGGAGACCTTTACAAAGTTTCTTTTCAAGTTCGAATGATGACAAGACATTAATATAAACATGTTCAAGGTCTTGTGGCATCACTGGAGTTGCAAACTCCCATGACTCCTGTTAATTTATGATTCTCCCAAGGCGTGAGTGTTGAGGCTGCTGTGGTCACTTTGCTAGTAGCTGAGCCTAGAAAATGAGCCGATCCCCATGCCTGCTCAGCTCAGCTTTGCTGTCTGCATTTTAGGAGGGAGAGTCTGCCCATGGTGAAATTCCAGATCCGGGTGAGTCTCCAAAATGGGCGGGGGTACTGGATTATATCTGTTCCCTCTAACAGTGCTCCAGACCTGCTGAAAAGCTCTTCACTATTTAACTCTTTTTTTTTATTAGAGATACTGTTTATCACCTCATTTATTCCTTCATCCAACAAATATTTACTAAATGTTTATTATGCAATGGACATGTTATAATGAATCATATCAAAAGCTCGTTCTATGAATTATACAAGGGTCCTTCAAAAAGTTCATAGAAAAATAGAATTAAAAGATTATATGAATCTTTCCATGAACTTTTTAAAGCACCCTCCTATTTCAGATCGATTTTTTGCAGAATGGGAGTTTTGGAAGACACTGAGTCTCCTCGGTAGACTTCGGATGCCTTCACTGTTGGCACTGCTTGGGCCTCAGCACTGTATAATCCGCTCTTTCTAAGTCTCAATTCTCTCACTAGTTTGCAAGCCCCTTGAGGGGGCTGTGTCCTAACACTTGCCAGTTCTGTTTCACACAGAGGCAGGAGGGGGATGGTTGACAGATTCCATCTACCAGAACATCCTGTCCCTCGAGCTTCTGGCTGACTGAGACTACCTTTTGAAACAGACAACCCGGACATGAATTCGAGGTGGATTCTTTCTTACCATGGACACCCCTTGGTGTTTCTGTGATTCTCACCATTATTACTAGTGGCAGTGGTGGCAACTGGGTGTTGTCACGGCAGAGATGTAAAGAGAAGCTGGCTTGGGTTTTGTCTTTGTGCTTGACCTGAACTGGGGAATTGAAATACAGATCTTTCAGGGTTACTGAGAAAGTTAAGAGACTATATATGTGTAAAACGGTGAGGTGAGAAATGACTTGAGACAGTGATTTTCCTTGGCTCACCCCTGCGCAGGAGCTTGTCCCCCGCCCCACATCCCTGGGCCCCGGGGGACCATGAGCCTCAGGAGCAGCCCGTGGGAGGAGCCGGGGTGATGGCAGCTGTGGGAGGAGCTGATCTCAGTCGAGCCGGAGCACAGAACTGCCCGGGTTGGACTGTGCAGATCAGAAATGGGGGGGGGGGGGTTAATTGCAATGTTACGTTTTCTCTCTCCATTCCTCTGTCCTTGAGCCACAGGAGGCTCGAAAAAGCAAAGGTACCAGTTGTTAGGAAAAATATAGACATTCTGTGTTTGCAAATGGCTGCATGCAATGTGTGTCTAAACCTGCTGTACTGTGAGAGCTCTGTGCCTCTGGCTTGCACAATGTCGACATTCAGCAAATCGTACTTCCTTCCTCACATATCCCTTTTCTTTCTCTCTGAATAAATATGTCTCTGAATCTCTCTCTTTCTCTCTCTCTCTCTCTCTCTATATATATATATCTATATATATATCTATATATATTAGCCTATATTATATATAATATGCAGTAGCTCTATGGATTTTGGAATGTGCGTGTGTGCGTATGTGTGTTCCTGTCCATCCATATGCCAGCAATACCAACCTCCCTTGGCAGTAACTAGGTAGCTGGAAATGTGGGTGGTGGTGTTGGAGGGTGCATTTCTGGTTATCACAATGACTGGGGAGTGCTCCTGGTATTTTCGGGGATGCTAAACAGTCAGCAGAGTGCAGGACTCACCACCCCCCAACAAGGAATTGTCCTGCTCCCAATGCCAGCAGCACCCCCACTGAGAAACACCGTGCATTTACAGTGTGGAAGATTCCCCAGCATCTTTGTGAATTAGGGACCGTTTATAATTCTGTCATCGAGGATAACAACTTTTCAGGGGAAGAGAGAGAGCCTGCGCCTTGACCGATGGCGTTCCTCGGTGAGAATGTTGACTGTTGACTGAGTCTTGCCCCCCACCCGTGGGATTCTAGACATGTTAAACTCTGACATACATGTGAACAAGTTTCAGAATTTTGCGTTGCTGCCACCATTCTCCTTCTGTGGCAGGGGTGAAATGAGGGTTGCTGCTGTTTGGATTTTGCCCCCAGGCATTCTTTTGTTGGCAAGCTATAGATAAAAATCAGATTGGCTTTGTGGGCGAGGCATTTCTTCAGAAGAATAATGTTAGCATCGCTATGTGTTCACACACAGACGGCACACACAGAGAAACTTTGGGGCTCTTTTGATATGACACAGGCAAACTGACAGTGTCCGGAACAGCACAGGGCTGTATCTCTCATAGCGCTTTTGAAGGCATAGAAAGTAAATGACCATTCCAGCCACGGCTAAGACATATTTTGCAGCATCTGGGAAGAAGCTGGCGCTTAGAGGAGGCCAGCAAATGGTCTCTGAGCCTTTGAAGGCACATGGAAAGCTAATGGCACCTCAGAGGAATCGCTGTCTCAGGTTTTAGTTGCCACAGATGTCAGTGATGCTAAAGCCAGGATATAAACCCTTCTTACAGGCCTGTGAGCCCCTCAGTGCGCTTTAGCAACGGGCTGAGTGTGTACATAGAAATGTTAATGGTCTGTGGAGCAAGCTCAGCTCATTTTTGCAAACTACAGAACTATAAAATCTATCAGAAAGGACACATTCTAGCTGCTTCCTTTGTTCCTTTGTCTCTTATTTATTCCCTTCTCTGTGGAGTAATAGAATGCCTATCATGGGCTGGGTCTGTGGCTACAGAGATGAATCAATGTGGAGTGCTCTCTCCAGAAGCTTCTCTCTAATGTGGGAGAAACATGTGTGTTCATGTCTGCAGCTCAAGGCGGAAGGTGACGATGACACCAGCAAAGCACAAAGGAAATGGAAATTTGGCTGCAGGAGAAACTACTTCTGGTGGGATCAAAGATGGCTACAGAAGAAAGAGTGGAAATGGTGCTGAACTGCTCTCAAGAGCGTGCAGGACGGGGTCGGTAGCAGTGAGCATGCAGGGCAGAGGAGACGGTGTGAAGGGAGGGCAGTCCACGTGCTGCAGCCGTGCACGCAGAGGCCAGGACGGGGTGGCAGGAAGTGGGGACACCTGAGGTGACGAGGCTCCTGGCTGTACTTCTGACCTTTGGGAGAATGAGCCTGGATTTATCAGACATTAATTAATGGTTTGGAATTCTAGTCCTCACACAGGAATTCCTATGGAGAGTGTTAGGAATTCCAATGCCTGGGAGCCCTTTCCTACCCCCTGATATAGGAGATCCCAGAGAGCCCGCTGCCCCTCCCTGCCTGCAGCCGGCGCCCACCCAGCAGCCGGAGACTTGCTGCGTGTGTTGCTGAGCGGGGACCCAATGCTGGGACACCAGGAACAAACAGGAGGGGGATGGAGATCACTTTTCCAGGAAGTCTAATCCCCAGATCTCCTCTTAAGCACCTACAATAACATCTCATATTTTATCTAATTCTCTCTTAATGGAAAAACCAGTTATACTGAATGAAAGCAAATGACTGGTAAAGAAGATTTGAATGATGTTTATAAGCCTTTTATATGATTTTTTATTGAGTTTTTTGGTCTCCTAATTGATTAATAAAGGGAATGACGGGGAAGACTGACATGTGTTATCTTTCATCACGGTTCAGATAGAGTGAAATTATTCCCACCTTGTCCATAAAACTCTCCAGGTTGATTGCTATTTTTAATGTAGCTGAGCCGTGCTTTTCAGGGAAGCCATTCTGGTCGTCCTGACGATTCTGTAAATAGGGAATTTTACCCAAGGTAGTGAAGTTTCCCTCTTCACAAAAGTAAATTCAAGTAGATTGAGACTTTCAGATGGCTTAGCTGGCATTGACAACGTCAGGGCCATGCTCCCCTGCAGCCCCGCCGGCCACCCTCAGGTGTTCTGGTCGTTGGAGTCTCTGTTGCGTTTTTGGCCCTGCCTGGGCCTCTCATCTCCAAGCCTGGGGTCTGGCTGCTGTGGTGTCTTAGCCACTTTGGCTGCTGTAGCAGAATACCACAGACTGGGTGGCTTAGACAACAGAAGTTTATTTCCACACAGTTCTGGAGGCTGGGAAGTCCAAGATCAAGGTGCTGGCAGATTTGGTGCCTGGTGAGAGCCCATTTCCCAGTTTGCAGATGGTCACCTCACTGAGCAGAGAGAGAGGAAGCAAGCTCTTTTTTTACAAGGGCAGTAATCCCATAACGAGGGCTCCTCCCTCATGATCTAGTCACCTGCAAAGGCCCCACTTCCTAACACCATCCCATTGGGGATTTAGGCTTCAACATATGAATTTGGGATACAAACACTGGTTCATAAGGAGTGCTATGGTGTATAACCTATCCAAGCGTGCAGAGCACCCTGCCAGCCAGTGAGCCCCGCAGACATGTCTGAAACACGAAGGGTTGCTGTTCCAGCAGCTTGACTTAGAAATGCAGATACACTCCCTGGTACTTTTAAAAGCCCAACAACAGTCCTGTGAGATATGTAATAGTAATAAGACACTAATTACTGTTTACCGAGCGCCTGTAGTATGCCAGAGACTACGCTAAGGTTAGAGGGGTTAAACTATTTACCCAAAGTCATAAAGTAGATAGAGTGCAGGGTGCACACACAGATACCTCTCCTGACTCAGCTCAGATGCGCCCTGCGCTCAGGGAGCGAGGTCTTGGCCATTTATATGCTGCCACTTGGGCTAAGAGGCTGGAAGGTGCCCCAGCAGGCCTGGCCTCTTAGAGATTGTACTTTACTTGCAACAGGGACCATGTGGGATCCTGCCTTGGAGCTGAGTCCTACCAGAGTGCCCTTTAAAGGCCCGGGACCGCCCAACTCTCAGGGAAGGAAAGTCATGTTGGGTGTGGGTGCTCTGGGAAGGTACCTGCAGTCCCTGGATCCATTGTCAGCAAATGAACACTTGGAGCCATGTTTTCCCATGGATGATGGGGAGGCTGCGAGGGTGGTGGGAAGCAGGGGCTGGAGGGGGAAGGGGGTCGTTGCTGAGTGAGCATCAGCTACATGGTGCTGAGTGCTGTATATTCGAGCTCATTGATTCCTCACGACCACTGTATGACTGGTATCATTAATGCATATCAGAGAGAGGACAGTGCCTGGGGGTGCCCTGCCTGGAAAGGCACTAGGTCCAGAGCCAGCCCTGGCCTTGCTGCTGCCTCCGATCTTCTGCGACCAGGTCCTGGCCGGGTGCATGACAGGATCTTAGATTTCTCCCCTCTGCGCCCTCCAGGAGAGACGGCGAGAGACAGCTGTGCTAGGTTCACGTCTGGGCCTTGCTCCTACCAGCTGTGTGGCCTTTTGAGCCCGAACCTATGCACACCTACATGTTAGCACCCCTAAAGATGGAAAAATACCGACACCACAGGGCCACCATTAGGCTCAGACAAGAAGAGTGGTAGAGGGTGCTGAGCACGTGGCCTGGCACATGGCAAGTGGTCAAAACGCGGGAGCAACTGTTTTGATTGATTCTCTGAGGCTGAATCTCAGCTGGGTACATGTCCTGATGACCCACCCCCCCTTCAGATGATGTTGTCATAAATTAGGAAATGCCTTTGCCAGGCCATCTGGCCTCCTGTGTCCACTCTTCTGCCCTCTCTACTGTCCTTCCGTTTTGCCAGAGGTGACTTCAACAGAATCCCAGGTGCAGGTGGGTTGCACTGCCACATAAGAAGAGGCACAGCTCCCCACCCCCTGGTGGCTGCCAGTTGGAAACACAATGAGACAGTTCACACGTTCAGTGTTGAGCTCACGTGGAGTCGGCAGACAGACTACAGATAAATTCTCCTCTTTCCCAACTAGCTGGTGCAAAATGGGAATTTTAATTTATACCTGTCAGTGTCACTCTCAGATGCAGGCAACAGTGTGACATACCCAGGCCCGTGCCATGCACACACCAGACACTGCAGGGCTGGCTTCTGCTTGGGGCCCCTTTGGCTAAGAGGTGCATTCTCTGCACAGGCTCTGGTCTGAATTTACCCCTGGCCATTGTCATCTCACAGACAGCAGATCAGGCATGACCACGTTCTCTGTGTCAGAGCTCTGAAGCCTGGCATGATGGAAGAGGTGCCCGACTGTTTTGGAGAGGTATTAATGAAATGTTCAGGAGGGAACTCTTTTCCCATGGCAGAACAGAGCGACTGAACCAAGTGTTTGGCTACAATCTGTCTGTGATGAACCCACATTATTTCTTTGTTGAAAAATGCCATTACATTTTCTGTTCAAATGTTGTTTTATAAGCTGTGTTCTGACTGCTGTGTAGGCTTCCTAAGAAATCCATCCCAGCGAACTCTTTCTGGAGCTTTCTGCATCCCAGTAGGCCATAAAAGTTAGAGCTATTGCTGAGGGAACCGACTGAGGAACTTGAATGTGTAAATCTCACAGTTACATGTAAATTTTGCACAGCATCTGACCTCAGCTTTACTTAAAGGTGAGGAGGGAAACAGAGTAGGAATTATTCTGGCCAAAGATGAATGAGATATGCACCGTCATTTAGGACTCAAGACTTTACCACCAGTGTTTACGTTTCACTCTTTTAATACTCAATTTTCTTTTTCTTTTTAAACAGTCCTAGAGAAGCCTTTCAGGCCATGTCCTTGGGGAAGGCAGTTTGCATCATTGGGGGTTGCTTACTTCAGAGACAGGCAAAGTGACAAGGAGTAAATGGTTCTGTTTTAACCATGAAACCCGAATCTACAGTGACAAAGGAAATTCCACACTTTACTTGGCACGATAAGGTTTTTTGTTCCGTCCTACCTAAAATGCTTTTTTGCTCTGTTATATGTTAGACAGGAAGAAGTAATTTCATTGTGCTGAAAAACAGTGGAAGTAATATGACCAACAGGTAATATTAATGATTTCAGTTAGTAATATTGGGATACCACCAATGTGCCGGGTATCATATCAGGCATTTAATGCACATCATCACACTTACATTGATACGGTGGTCAGACAAAGCTGCTATTCGTGATCCCAAGTGTGTAAAAAGCACAGCCGCTGAATGTGAGGTGACAGCAGCGTTCTGTGCATTTCCGTGCTCCTGTGCTAAATTTGTTTAGGTCAAACCACGTGAAACTGCCGTTTTTGTGAGCAAAGAGACTCAAAAATGGGCAGTTTCGTATGGCTAACCCCAAAACATGTTTGTGTATACCCAAACTGGTGGACACAGCTCTGGAGTTTCATTGGGATGCCCCTGACATGTTTCACAGGCCTAAGGACACATGGAATTTCCCCCAAAGTCATAACGAACCATGTAGGAAGGTAAACTTCTCAAATGTTTAATCACAGAACTGAAGAGCCAGAGGGATCCCCAGGGCTTGTGTGTTATCTGCCTTACTTGACAGAAGCGAGTCCCCAGGAGGTGAAGGGACATGCCCATTGTCACGGGGGGAGTTGGGGCAAAGTGTGAGGTGGGGACCTAGGCCTGTGAGGCCTCTGGAACACCATATTTGACTTTCCCTTATTGATTTTAAATTTTAGGACATCGAAGCAAATACTGCATGGGATGTCTCTACCTTACAAGTGAACTAACAATGTTGTCCTGCGGTTACGTTAGGTATGGCGGTTCCAGGCAGAGGAAAGTTCTGCGCTACAGAGAAAACAGTTGGCAGAGGTGTCAGACCCTCAGTGTTAAGATGAAGATGGGGGGTGGGCCATACATGGAGCAGGAGCCCACGTGAGGGCCAGCCAGCCAGGTGAGGTGGCCACGTGGCCTTCGCTGTCACTTTCCTGCTACCCTGGGGGAGTCATGTGGCCAGGACATAGGCCGCACTGTCGTGCTGGTTGGGAGTGGCTCCCAGTTCCTCTCTTTCTCTCCTCTCAAGGCTTTTACCTCAGGGGTCCTCCTTCCCTGCACCTCAACCATGTATCACGATCTCCACAGGCTTCCATCACATGAGTTTTGGGGAGAAAGCATTTATGGTGTTCAGGGCCTAATATTTCCTGTCCTCTCAGAAGGGCCCTGTCCTCCTGATGCAAGCTGCCCACCCCGAGTGACTTCAAGCTCCTCACACGCAGCAGTAAAGCTCCATCAGTTACTACGTGTAGATGACAAGTGGCTGAATGGACACAATACATCTTGGCAGGGACTGGGGCTGTGATTTTTAAAAGTGCTTTAAGTTTAAAAATTGGGATAAGTGCAAACCTGTACATTATAGAAGCATATTTCTTCTTACATGGTGGAAACCAGCACTTGCCCAGTCCAGGCCCGGACAGGTGCGACACACCCTCTGGAAGCACATGCAGTGACATGGTGCAGCATCATGCAGCATCGGGGGCTGGACACTGCATCCCCTCTCCCAGTCCTCGTTGTTTTGTCTTTGGGGGTTTTGCTGTGACTGTGTCTCTGCCCTTCCCCTTAGTGTCCTCTGTGTTTCTTTCTTAAAAATCAGAAACCGGGCCGGCCCAGTGGCGCACTGTAGCAGTGTGCCGCTTGGGAGTGCGGCAGCGCTCCCACCGAGGGTTCGGATCCCACATACAGACCGGCTGCTCACTGGCTGAGCGAGGTGCGGGGGCAACACCGAGGGTTGCGATCCTGTTGCCGGTCCGGTCCGGTGCGGGCGCGACACTGAGGGTTGCGATCCGTTGCCGGACACGAAAAAAGACAAAAAGGAAAAAAGAAAAATCAGAAACCATCTCTTCTTTTTTCCCTCACTGAATTCCACTCTGCTGGCTGTCCACTGCGGAAGGCACGTAGTCCATCAGAAGCACCTCTTGTCATTGTCCCCACAGGACTGTTTTTACCCCTTTAGCATTTATTTTTACTATTTTTATTTATATATATTTGTGGAGTACAGTGCCAACTGTCAGTATCTGTGTACAGTATGTGATGAGCAAATCAATATTATTAGCATGTTCATCATTACAAATCATAACTATTCTTTATGTCCTTTACCCAATTACTCCCTAACCCTCTTCCCCTCCCCCTTTCCCACCTCTAGAATCTATGGATCTGTTCTGTCCTTCTGAAAGTTCATCGTTTTATTATGGCCTTCCTTCCTTCCTTCCTTCCTTCCTTCCTTCCTTCCTTCCTTCCTTCCTTCCTTCCTTCCTTCCTTCCTTCCTTCCTTCCTTCCTTCCCTCCCT
>NW_007733130.1:0-16802 GCF_000696425.1 Galeopterus variegatus | reverse complement strand
CTCCCTCCCTCCCTCCCTCCCTCCCTCCCTCCCACTTACGAGTGAGGACATGCAGTGTTTCTCTTTCTGTGTCTGGCTTATTTCACTTAACATGTTTTCATCCATGTTGCTGCAGATGGCAGAATTTCATTCTTTTTTATAACTGAGTAGTATTCCGTTGTGTATATGTACCATGTTTTCCTTATCTGGTTGCTCGTTGATGAACATTTAGGTTGGTTCCATATCTTTGTTATTGCAAATAGAGCCTTGATAGACATGGAGTGCAGGTATCCCTTCGACATGATGATTTCCATTCCCTTTTAGCATTTAGATAGATCAAGTATATATTTCTGCCGAATTCTGCAGTAACCTGTGATGTGTGTTGGCCTGAGACAAAAATTTGCTTCTGTCTCAGATCCTTGTCAGGTACTGAAGACAGCGTACATTTGACAGACAAACGCATCCTCTTTGTGGTGATTATGGGTAACTCCTGCGATGAATCATCTTTGATGCTTTCTGCATTTTGGCACCAGCTTTCAAAAACAGCCTTTCTGCCTTTGTTTCCTAACTTAAAAGGATATTTTTAAAAATTGGTTTTCCACATTTGTGTAGTTATGTAAAGGAATTGTTTTATGGTTTTGTTTAATTTAGGAATTTCGTGGTGCCTGCCGTTTTCATGGCAATCATCTGAAAGGTTCTTCTGATGTTCAGAAGTTACCTGCCTTCTTTGAGAGCAGAAAGGGCTGCCTCAAATATACACTTGGAATCAGACTTTGTTTTGTGATTTTGTGCCTCTTCCATGCTGAGAGGACTGTGGTGTACTGGGAAATATAAGAATTCAGTGAAAAACTGTTTCATAATAAATGAGCCAACCGTTAGACCGAATTGACCATAAATGTATTAGGAATCAGTCACGTGATGTTGGAGCTAAAGCAGTTAATGCTGTGGTTTTCCACCTTCTCTGCAGTGGGAGAACCTGTTGCTTGGTGGAAATCTTACTTGGGACTCTGTGTAAAACAGAAGCACCAAGAGGGGATTGGGCGAGGGTAAGGAGCCCAGAGTCTGCTCTGCTCCTCCCTTTCCTAGGAAACCTCCTGCACAGAAATTTGAAAACCATTATGTTAATGCATTAATTACATAGATACAGTAATCCTTTAAGTAAGCATAACATTTTATAATTTTAGAAGTACATTTTTATGCATTGTTTTATTTGACCCTGAGGAAGAGACAGCAAAAGTATTATTATCCCCATTGTTTATATTTTCCAAGAAAGAAAACCGAGGATCAGAAAGGTTAGTAACATGTCCAGGACCACACAGCTAACATGCGAGGTGGATTGGAGCACAGTTCTGACTCTTAGTTTAGTGCTTGTTACACTGGATCACAGGATTGTATAGAGATGAATTAAAAGCCCAGGCTTCTTTGAACTGGTCAAACTATTCCTGGGATGTTTTGTTCAGTGGTGGGTGATAAATTGGAGGATGTTCAGAGGGCGTGACTGGGATATAGGCCTGCGTGATATAGAGAGAGGTAGAAGATTTAAAACTGGAAATCTCTCTGAGAGTTAATTCACTGGTGTGAGCTGGTGTCAGTCAATGTACAGGTGCTGCCTAAAGAGGGGCTTGGAGACTTGAAGCGTGGGACCTCAGGACAGGGTGTGGATGTCACAGTGATGGGAGAGTGAGAAGAAGAAGCTGAAGACGGGGATAGAAACTTCCTGCAGCCTCAATGAGGAGCAGTCTGTGGCCCATGGGACACACGAGGCCACATTTCCAAAATATGGCCTTTTTTCCTTTTCCAGGATGAGAAATTAGAAAGCTGCTTTTATGTTTCTAACTTCTCAAATATGTCACTTTAAAAAATGACACTCTTTTATTCAATATAGTAGGTAATCTGAATTGTAAAAATACTGTGTATTTTCCCATGGGACTAAATTAAGCTATTTGCATTTTGAATGGAATAAAAGACTCTAAAAACATTTTTTCCCCTCCTGAATTATCCTTGGAAAAAGAGGTTGCTCACCATTGATTTATTTTATAATTTTATCTGGGTAAAAGTCACCTGCAAAAAAAAAAAAAAAAAAAAAAAAAAAACCCCAAAACAAACCCCACACCTATCTTTGTGCAACTATGCTACACAAAACTAAGCCCAAAGCGGGGAGGACCCATCGAGAGAGATGTGGGCTCACTCCAACAATGACAACAGCAGCCACAGCAACAATGGAGCTGGTCACCAGGAGCAGGTGGCCCAGAGGTCCCCTGGGCTCCTCATCCCTGGAAATGTGCAGGTAGAGGCCAGACACTGTCAGTCGGTCCTGGGCCTGAGGAACAGACCTCTGCGTTAGGTGGACCATTAGACCACTGTGTTCTTTTGAGACCCAAGGTACAATTAGTTTAAAGGTTTCCATTACAGTCACATTAGAAGTAGCAACTTGGGGCTGAGCCCGTGGCGCACTCGGGAGAGTGCGGCACTGGGAGCGTAGCAGCGCTCCCGCCGCGGGTTCGGATCCTATATAGGGATGACCGGTGCGCTCACAGCACTCACTGGCTGAGCGCGGTGCGGCTGGTCTCAAAAAGCACACACAAAAAAAGAAGTAGCAACTTGAATTTCTTATATTTGAGTAGGCAATACTGAAGAATACATAGGTTTGAGTTTCATATGTTTTGTGAATTTCTCATTGTTGATATTTCATCAGAAAGAATCTGAGAACGTTACGATGTGAAGTGGGCCAGATATGCTGACATATTTTAAGAACATGTGATCTGTGAATAAAAGAACTGATTTGAATATTGGATGGCAAAACAATATTCTATTTACATCTTATTTTTAAAATAGCATTTTTGAGTCTTGGAATGACATAGATGTTGATAAATGTGTCTCCAGTGTAAAAAGTAGAGAGGGGTTGTGTTCCTAAAGGTCATCTGCAAAGTGCTCATGTTTTCTGCTTATTCGTGTAGGGAGAGAAGATTTCTTTCTTACCCATTGCTAGGTTCATGGATGAGGCACCTATAACAAAAGACAGATTAACAGGAGAAAATTATACAATTTAACACCAGTTTTATGTGACACAGGAACCTTCAGAAATGAAGACCCAAAGAAACAGGGAAACATGTACGTCTTCACTCTTGGCTTTCATGAAGAGTGGACAGTTGTGGAGCAGCATGACTGGACAGAGGGGTGTGATTTAATGGTCATAAACCGACGGGGACTTAGCAAGGCCTGTTTGTTCAGGCTCTTCTCTGTGTCCCTGTGTCTTCAGAGACAAGGACGTTCCTTTCCTCTAATGACCTGCTCAGGGAAGAAAGGTTGGGGAACTAAGAGTGACCTTCCTGCTACTGGTGTTTTCTCAAATGCCAAGGTGCCATATTTTGGGGCAGCATGTCCTGAACTCCATCATTTGCAGAGTTTTTCAAAAATTTCTTTTTTTTAATTTTTGAATCATTTTCAGGTTTCAGGCATTTTTCCTAAATGTTTAGCTTCACCTTAATCTATCAGCTTTAGTACTTGATGATCTATAATAAATTCATGTTTTAGTGTACTGAGGTCCTGACACAAGCAACAAGACAAACGAACAAACTGAAAACCCCTAAGTGAACTGTTTTGTAATACACATAACTTCCCAGTTTTTCTGTCATAATTTGTATTTTCTGGCAGCAGGGGTGGATAGCACCTTTTCTATCAGAAGCCACTGACAGGAAAAGTGAATCAAAGTTTACTAAGTAAAGAACAACTTAATTTCTTTAAGGGAGAAATGTCTTCTTCTCTGCTTTAAAAAATAAGAACAGGCAACATAAAACCCTATTTAATAAATGCTAAAAGTAAGAATTAAGCGTAACCAAGGATAAAAGCACAAAAGAGGAAAATAGAAAGACCACAGAGAGAAAAATGCTCACAGACACACACAGACTTAACAGACATACATGAAAAAAATCCAAGATCCTGAGTGAGAGACAGAGACAAAATGAACCAGACACCCCAAGATGGGTATACAGGAACACACACAGGGCTGGCAAATGGAAATCCTTTTGGGGGCCGGGGATTATGATGAAATGTAGAGGTCTGTCCCGTCCGAAGAGCACTGGAATCCTGCAGAACACTGCACGGACCAAAGGGAATCGCCTGTCACCCGCTGGTCACCAGGTCAGACCCCTGGGTTATGCACACCCATAGAAATGAGAGCTAACCTTGACTGAGGCTTATTGTGTGCCGGGTCCCATTCTACAGACCTTATCCTTACTGATTTACAGCTCTTGTAACAGCCTCAGGGGCCACGTGCTGCTGCTGTTACCCCATTTCACAGGTGAGGAAACCTAGACACTAGAAGTCCCCCAAACCTGCACAGTTCACACAGCCAGGGAGTGATGGGCTGTGATGGGAACCCGAGGAGTCTGGCTCTGCAAAGGGAAATCCACACAGGTGCAGGGGACGGACGCACAATGTCACCCCCACAGACCCAGCCATCTCCCTCTGTCCCCACCCCAACCATGTAGAAGGACAGAGATGGTTTTGGAGAGACAGGGAAAACACTCTTGGAGAATACATGGGAACCCTGGTGCTCTCATGGGACAGCACCCTTCTGACTTTTGTCATGCAAATAATTTGTGTCATGATTTTAAAGCAATCACTACTACTTTATGCTTCTTAAAGGTATGCAGATAAATGGGGCCAGAGCAAAGGAATTTACAAATGCCTGCTTTTATGTTTTTTTTTTTGCTTGTTTTGGAATGGCGTAAAGTTAACTTGACAATGTGAATTTGCTAGAGACAATAAAAACTCGGCAGCAGTTTTTTGCTAGATGAAAATGGTATTCTAGGATAATCACGGTTGCATTGTACCTAGCATGTAGTAGGCCCTCAGTAAGTGCTGAATAATTGAATCATAAGATTTAGAAGTTATTAACAATAAATAGCCTCACAATTTTCAGAATGTTTTTACATGCAATATTTTACTAACTATTTCAGAAACTTCTCTAGGCAAGCAAGGTAGATATTATGACTCCCATTTCCCAGATGAGGAAACCAAGACCCAGGGGGATAACTGAGTTGACTGAGGTCTCACAGCTGGCAGGCGAGGGACATAGTACATGAGGGCTTCTGTGTCTAAATCCAGGTTCTTTCCACTAGGCTGCACTCCCCTTCAGTGATTTAGACTGAAAGCCATGGCTAGATCTCGAGGGAAATGTGCTTTCTAGAGCTGTAGCATTTCTGAAAAATGTGAAGCTCTGATTTTTTTCCCCTTATCTTGGCAGGAGGAATATTAAATATCTGCAGTGTTCAAATTTCTTTAACCCCCTTTTGGATCTTTAACTCCTTTAGGAGGATGTTTAGGACCTTGATTTTTCTGTTTGTTTTTAATGTCTCACTTTATAGTCCTCTGCAATTGAAAGAGGACACTGAGTATCATGTTTAAATGTAGTAGATTTTCCTGGGCTATTTGATAAGATCTGTTTTATAAAGGTTCACCGCAAAAGTCAGTTGCAATAATAGCCATAATAGCTTTAAAGTGGTGTTCACGAATGCACATTCTCCTACTGCATAGTTTTGAAATGATTTTGAGTAAACATGGAAAACAGCATTATTTTAAAGCCATATTCTTATTTTTTTAAAATCCTCATTAAAAATTAACCATCCTTGGAGACAAAGGATGTACTCTCCCATTCCCCATCCCCACGCTGATCTTTTATTTTGCTCCTGTTTCCTACAGATCCACAAACCTTTGTGACATGGGTGACAAGTGGAATATTACACTGGGACATGCTTTGACTCCCCCAGGTCCCTCAATCAAGGAATCAGGCAGGATTTTATCAAAAGAGGGATATGAAAGAAAGCTTCCCTTTACTGTAATTTTGTTTTGTCCTCTCCCTTCAGGGGAAAGAGGAGCTGAAATGTGCTTAACTGTTTGCTACATTTCCTGAGCATGCACGTCTGTCCCTCGCATTGTGCATTGTCCGCGGCCGGCTGAAGAGGGAGGGTGTGGAAGAGAGAGAGGGGAAAGCTAATACCAGTTGAACGTAGATTCTCGCATCTTAATTTTAAGAGAACAGAGAAAGCCAAACACTTTCAGAAAAGGGCTCTTCATGGAGTAATTTGCCTGGTATGGCATCCCAGTTTGTTGTGCAATTTCAGCCCTGTTACTATGGTAACCTGCTTTGGTGTAGCAGCGATTGTTAATCAGGATTCGTGTTATTCCCCTCTCATCACGAGGCTCCATGTCCTTACGGATTAAATCACAGTTCTCATCGACAACGGCATAGATCAAACGTTACTGCCAGATACAAAATCCTGAGCCGCTGTCACTTCCCCATCCCCAGTTGCAGTGAGGGCAAGCCAAAGCCCAACTTCTCCAGGACATCAAGGCTTCTCCTGGCTCCCCTGATATCTGCCCTCAGGACAGACTTCCGAGGAGGGGAGTCACAGGCCACTTGAGTTTAAAATCACCCCATGGGTAGGGGAAAGGCAGGCATCGTTTCGTGTAATTGCGAACCTGACTCTTCATATACAGATCCAGGCGAGAAGCTGTTTTTGGTGTGACCTCTAATTTCTTCTTCAATCCCTTTATATGTGTTTTAACACCAGGCATTTAACTGAATTCTTATTCTTAGAGCAGCCCACTTTTCCTTTCTTTCCCATCGATTTTCTGGATTCCTAACTGCTGCTTTTCCAAATAGGAAGATTGTCAAGAAGGGGAGGCCGAGATGCTCCCCCAGTTGTGGAGGCTGTTCTACTGTGAGTCACAGAGGGCCTGTGAGGCCCCCAGGTGGCTCTCTGCTCTTCTCAGTTTGGAAAGTCCGGTGGTTACAGTACTCAGACAAGGAAGTAAACAATCCTAAAGTAGAGAGACTGGATTTTGTAGTGCCAGATCGCCACCATCTTGAGGATAATCAGCCTGAAGGAAAATCCACACACACACAAATATACATACACCTATGTGCGTGTAGAGATTTGGCATTGTAACTTAAAAGGTTATTTAATACCATTGTTTCATTATTGTTATTAAGGTTTTTTCTTTAAATGGAATTTAGTGTGGGTAGAGAGGAGAAGAGAATGTCCTCCAATTTGAAATCTTGTAATTGGAGAAAACTTGTTGGAATATATATTTTCAGCACCTCCTATGTGCAAGACCCTGTGCCATAGTCCTTTGGGGATTCGGAGGGGAGTTAGAACTGCTTCCTGTGGTTCAGGAATGTGTGGTCTGGGCCAGAGGAGAAGAGGATGGCCGCACACCCCCAGTGCAGCCAAGAGCAGAGGGATTGTAGGGGAAGCGTTGGGTGTGTGCTTCAGTTTTCCCCTAGCAGTTTAGGCAATGGAGGGGTAAGTTGAGGCAGAGGAGGGACAGTGAAGGTTTAGTGAAGGGGGTTGCATGTGACATGTACTTCAAAGTGTGGGGAGAATTTTAAACATCGAAATGGAAGAAAAACATCCCCAGCAGAGTGGGAACCATATGCAAGAGCAGGGAGTGCGATTTGACAGTCCAGCTCCAGAGTGTTATAGGTTAAGTGCACCTCACTGGTCATGGTGTGTCTTCTTATTGCTCACTGCTTTGATTAGGAGCAAATCTTTAAATCCTGCTGGTTAATAGCATAGCGCCTGGAGCCAGTCTGCCTGGGTTCCGTTTCCAGCTCGGCCACTTCCTGGCTGTGTGACCTTGGCAAGTGTGCAAACCTCTCTGAGCTTCCATAGTAAAACGAGAGTAATAATAGTACCGCGTCAGGGTCACAAAGCTCAAATAAGTTCATATTTGTGAAGTGCTCAGACTGGTGACTGGCAGGTGGTAAGTGCTGCATAGGTGTTTGAACGTACATGAAAAAGAAACAATGTTGCACGTACGTGTATTCAAAATATACTGAAGACCAGATTATGCAAGTGCCAGCGAGGCAGGCACTGCACATGGCGCTCCCCTCCCCTCCCACCTCCTCCCCTTCCCGCTGTCCCGCTTTCTCTCCTTCATCTCTGCAACGTGCCCAACCCCCAAGTATAATTCTGATTGGCTAAATTAATTCTGCAGCATCCTGCTGTGAATAATTATGTTGATCCAGTGTGTATTCTGATGCCTTTTTTTTTTTTCCCTTTGCCTAAATTATAATGTGGCAGTCGCGGCTCACAGCTGGCTCATCAGAGGTGGGCAGTTTGGGAATTGGCACATCTGAATGTCCTTCTCTGTTAGCTCTCTGCCTTGATTGCTGAAGACAAGACATATGTAAACCCCATGATTATTGCCATTTTTTTGGACTTTGCAAAGACACTGCCTTCAGCCATAAAGCTGCCGGGTTTGTTTTGGGGGAGGGGGACATGCAGGAACCCCCTCTCCCCTCCCTGTTCCCCCTGCCCGCTTTTCCTTTCAGACAATAAATAGCTGTCAGGCTTATGTCAAGGATGAAATTATAGGTGCACGTGAGGCCTTGATTACATTGTTTTGCAGAGATTGCTATTAGCATACTGAAATGAAGTCTAATTTTTCACTGGCGGAGCTGAGTCAAACTGGAGCACAGAGGCAGGGAAGTGTGAGCGGAGGATGGCCGATCAGAGCACCTGTGCTCTACAGGGATCGGCCCCTCTGTGTTGAAAAACAACAATAGAAATAAAATACTTCACGCCAAGAATAGCTTCACTTTGGAAAAGAAGGACCCACCGATAGAGGACAGGATAAGACGTCTGGGTTAGACAAGGCTCTTTGTGAAATTACCATGTGTGATTTTCAAGTGTATTGAAGCCATCTTAGGCAGCATCTAGCTTATTGATTGAGTGTGTGTTTTAGCTGAAAGACGTACCGTCTGGATTTTTTATTTTGTTTGCTGCGTGCATAATTCACTTGCTACTGTTTACTCCCCACACAGGCGTCCCCGAAGAGGCAAGCTTGTGACCGCTCCATCCGCAGGGCGGGTGGTCTTCTTGTACTTTGGGTGTTTGTGTGTTCTGAGGGTGTGAACATGTGGCCTGTTCAGTCTCGGAATTCTTCATTTAATTTTTTTTTTCTTTTTGCATGTGACTTGTCTGGAATGTTTTAAGGAACGGTGCCTCATGTGATGGTAGATTAATAAATGGTATGCGTTTTATTATACCTGCCCGTGTTCAGTGTGGTAGAAATTTAAAAAGTACACACACACACACAAATATACATACACCTATGTGCGTGTAGAGATTTGGCATTGTAACTTAAAAGGTTACTTAATACCATTGTTTCATTATTGTTATTAAGGTTTTTTCTTTAAATGGAATTTAGTGTGGGTAGAGAGGAGAAGAGAATGTCCTCCAATTTGAAATCTTGTAATTGGAGAAAACTTGTTGGAATATATATTTTCAGCACCTCCTATGTGCAAGACCCTGTGCCATAGTCCTTTGGGGATTCGGAGGGGAGTTAGAACTGCTTCCTGTGGTTCAGGAATGTGTGGTCTGGGCCAGAGGAGAAGAGGATGGCCGCACACCCCCAGTGCAGCCAAGAGCAGAGGGATTGTAGGGGAAGCGTTGGGTGTGTGCTTCAGTTTTCCCCTAGCAGTTTAGGCAATGGAGGGGTAAGTTGAGGCAGAGGAGGGACAGTGAAGGTTTAGTGAAGGGGGTTGCATGTGACATGTACTTCAAAGTGTGGGGAGAATTTTAAACATCAAAATGGAAGTAAAACATCCCCAGCAGAGTGGGAATCATATGCAAGAGCAGGGAGTGCGATTTGGCTGGAGGCTGTCACCCGGCAATGACCTTGCATCACTGCAGAGCTGTTCATACAGGGACTACCACTCGCCACCCATAGCCAGCCAGGAGCTCAGTGGGTGCCTGGGGCTGGGGGCTGGGCAGTGACATGGGTATGGGGGATCTCTGGAGGGTGATGAATGCTCTACAATGAAATGTGGCGATTGTTACACAACTTTGTGAATAGACTAAATGGTATGTAAATTATATCTCAATAAAGCTGTTACAAAACGGACCATGTGGGCATGGCCCTGGTCCTTTGTGAGAGGTCCTCAGGTGATTGTACTGAATAGGGGCTGCACGCAGGAGTTCAGGTTTGAAGGATCAGTGGGCTTTATCTCAGCCTGCAAGTCTTGCTTTTGGTTTGAGCTTCTATGGCAAAAGGGAGCCACTGAAAGTTTTAAAAGGGGCTTGGTGTGTTTAGACCATTCTTTAAAAAGTTACTCACCAGTGTATGGAGGGTGTTTTCTGGAAGCTGGGACACTAGCTAAGGCTATTTCAGGTCACCAGTGAAGAGGCAAGGTGGCCTCCACTGGTGCTGATCAGGGTGGCTGCAGTGGGAATGGCTAGGAGGGGACAGAGGGAAGCAGGCCGGGAAAGCAGCATTGCAGCAGGGCCTGGTGTGGGCAGGTGGAGAGAGGACCCGAGGTATGCAATTCCCAGGCTGCCTTCCTGGGAGGGTGGGGAGTCACAGCAGACAAGGGGGTGCAGAGAAGGGGCAGGTTTGTGGGAGGTGCCATGCTCAGGGTTGCACATGCCAGATTCGAGGGACTATCGGTCTACCACAAGCAAGTAGCCAGCAAAGAGATGGAAATGAGGCTTTGACCCCAGGTAAGAGGCTGGTCCCGAGATGGGAGGGTCTGCCTCCACAAAGCTCCCCGACCTGGCTGCCAGCAGGAGGCCTGGACCCTCTCCATGTGGGCCTCTTCACTGGCTGCCCAGTGTCCTCATAACACGGGGCTGACTTCCCCCAGAGCGAGTGAGAGTCACAGTGTCTTTTATGACGCAGCCTGAGAAGTGTTGCAGTGTCACCTCTGCTGCATGCTGTTGGTCACACAGACTGACTGTGGTGCAGGGTGGGAGGGGACAGCACGAAGCGTGAGACCACTGGGGCCATCCTGGGGGCTGGCTACCATCCCTGTTCCTGGCTCTGCACTGTAGACAGTGGCCAGCAACACTGTAGTCTGTGAAGGGAAGGTCCTGCAGGAGCCATGCTGGCATGAGCTCACGGGATAAGACCCCTGTGCTGCCTGGGGGACTGGCCATCACTCCACTGGGGAGGTGAGATGGGCTGGCTGCCACTACTGGGGGTTTGCTGTCCCCTGACTCTGAGTGAGCAGAGACTCCTGAGCCCAGCTGTCCCCAGCTCCAGGCCATAGTGGACAGCTCCAAAGGAAGGAAACATGACTTTGGAGGGACTGGGAAAGGGAGTAAGCCTTCTCATCGTCTGAGACACTGCCCCCAGCACCTGTGCATCCTGCCACAGCCCAGAGTGACTGCCACTTTCTATGGGGCTGCTGGGGAGGGGCTGCGTGCGTGGGCCAGGCTGCTGTGGGACCCATGCGCAGCTGAGCCGGGCAGGAGGGCGGCAGTGGGCAGACATGCCTCTCTCCAGCCCCGCGGTCACTCTGCAGCTGGGAGGGGGCATCGTTGCAGAATAAAGGTTACAGATACTATTCTCTTTCTGGAGACACAGGGATGGGACGAACCTTCCTAAATGGTGTGTGCTCCATTAACAAGTATGTTGAAATTCATCCCCTCATGAAGTTCACCCTCTAATTTTTGGGTCGGGGCTGACTAGTTTGTTTTTATGGAGAAATGGAAAATGTTGCTTTAAAAAATAAGTGTAGGAATTTGGTTGTACTTGACAAGTAGTGAGTTCTAGATACTTCATTGGATGGTAGCGTGTTGAATCGGGGAGAGGGGAAGGCAGGAGGCCGAGTGGGCCGGAGAGAGGGGCCGTGCCCCAGGGAGGCAGGTCTTGGCCAATGCATCCATTGGTGGCAAATTGTTGTTTATATCACCTCCTGTCCTGTCTACCCTCTGGTCCTTCTGCTTATTGCAAGAAGGTGTCACCGCCTGCTTCT
Source organism: Galeopterus variegatus (assembly GCF_000696425.1). Classification (NCBI taxonomy): domain Eukaryota; kingdom Metazoa; phylum Chordata; class Mammalia; order Dermoptera; family Cynocephalidae; genus Galeopterus; species Galeopterus variegatus. The sequence goes on along the minus strand of NW_007733130.1, from coordinate 5,056 downwards.
CCATCAGCACCTCTCTAGTACTTGCTAGTTTCCCTTTTTACAGACAGAGGGGACTGGAACCTTGGGAGGCTCCGCTGGGATGTCGTCCGCTTTTCGCTGTGTCAGTGGGCGGCTCCCTGCAGCCTGTGGACAGAGTGCTGGTTTCCACCTATGCTGGCGGAGCGGAGTTCTCCTTGGGAAGCGAGCGCACATACATTTAAAGAGTGGTTTCCATGGAAGATGTTATGTACACTGTGGGACAGCTGGCAGAAACCATGAAGGTGGTGTGGACATGACCAATATTTGAGAGAAAGTACCTAGGACATGTGACATGGGCTTCCATTTATGGAGTCAGCAGGCGGGTGTCATGATGTCTTTGTGACTGGGAAGTGGTGCTCTGAACTCTCGTCAGCAGTGCCGGGTGGGCACTGTCACACCTTAGGTGTGTGGCTACTGTGCATCATTCAGCCTCAGTTTCCACATCTCTAAAATGGGATGGTGGTGTCTGTTCTGGTAGCTTTGCAGGACTACAGTGAGGCCCAGGGGAGCTGGTGCTTGTGAAGCTTGCATCACTTGAGCTGGTAACATGCCCTCTTGTTAAATTGGCCTTCCAGAAAATACTGGGTTTCATATGTGCCAGATAAGCGTTGGAATAAGCTATTTTACACCTCTATAAGAAGTACATTTTAGAATATGATCGAACAAGCCATATTTTAGTTTTGTCTAAATTTTTAGATGATATTATTGATCTCCAGGCTTAATTACTTTTTCATGTAAAAAGGAAAGTTGTGGACCCCTTCCCCCGCCTTTTCTACAGCTCACTTTGCAATCTGGCCAATCCCCCTCCCCCTTCTTTATGTTAGTAAACTAGGAATTTACTCACATTTGCTCTTCTGTTTTATTTTGATCTGGTGATCAAGAGAGTCCCAGGTCCGGGCATCCCTGCAAGGCTGTGTTGTGGCAGCAGCCGGGGGGCTGCGCCTGGGGGCCGAGGAGTGGAGGCTGACACTGCGTCAACGGAGCCACTTCTTTCTTCCATCACAGCTGCCCAGAGAGGGCGAATGAAGGCAGAGAGAGGGTCCTAGGGCCAGGGCAGGGCAGGGGGCAGTCTATCTGGTAGCATGTGGTTGCTCTCAGGGAGGTACAGGATCAACCTCGTCAGCACCATGAGTGGAGGAACCTGAGACCACCACGTCTGCTCTTGCTGAGATGTACTGTCTTGTTCTGGTACCGGGCAGGAGATGGTGACAGGGTCCCATGCCTCAGAGGAGCCCTGGGTCTATAAAACAGCAATTTTGTTGATGGATCAACCTCGTCAGCACCATGAGTGGAGGAACCTGAGACCACCACGTCTGCTCTTGCTGAGGTGTACCGTGTTGTTCTGGTACCGGGCAGGAGATGGTGACAGGGTCCCATGCCTCAGAGGAGCCCTGGGTCTGTAAAACAGCAATTTTGTTGATAGACAGACATGCAGAACTTTAAAAACAGAGCCCATAATGCTCATGAGTATTTCTCATGAGCAGGCGATTTTTTGTTTTTGTTTGGAGAGCAGGTTAAAAAAACACTGAGGTTTTGCCAACTTTATCTGTCAGTTCACAAGTAGATGATGGTCCGCCCATTGGTCAGTGCTGTTTTTCTACTGAATTTAGTTAAACCGCAGTGGCAGGCCTAGCACATTTGGACTGCGATTACTCTGTTGGACTGGGAAAAAAGTGCTTTAATGACACAAAAACACTTCAGTAAAAAGGTTCCTACGAATACCGCAGGAATGCCAAGAGCCGACCAAAAATGCAGAAAATCTGTCTAAGTAGGTAATCTGCAGAGCAGGAAAAATGGAGTACGATGTGGCTTTTAGGATGTACTTTGTCTTAACGTCTTCTCAGCATTTTTCAAACAGAAGGAAGTGGAGGAGACAGAGATGTTGCTAATTACCTCCGTGAAGATGGCTCAGAGCAGAGACCGGAGCCACCTGAGAGGGGAAATCAGCCTGTCGTCCTTGCACAAATACGTGCACTTCGACGGTAATCACCATAGTCATTGTTTACTATTGCTACACTGTATTAATTATCTATTCAATGATAATTAAATACATAGCTCTAAACATCATTCCCAAACAAATTACCTTTTACCAATCGAAACAAACCAATTAAAAATTTCAAAGTGCAACCATGTAATCAACAGCTTCATACATGATAATTATGACCAAAATTTCAATTAATGTGTTAATATATGACCTTGAATCTCCAGAAACAAATAACAACAACAAAAAAAGCAGCCTCACATTGCAATTATGGCCCAGTTTGATTGGCAGATATCTGTGAGTTTGGCTTTTTGTCTGACTTGGATGTGAAAAGCTGGCCTGTTCTTTCTGCTGTTCTGAAGCCGCTGCATGGGAAGTGCACAGGGTTGGAAGTAGAGCCCTCCTCTCTGCAGCCGCCGTGTCTTCCCTGCACAGCCCTGAGCCAGGTCTCTTCCTAGTGTCCTTTCAGCTGCCCCTCAGGCCTGTGGATGGGCAGCACTGCTGGCAGCTCCCATTTTCTAGATGGGTAAGATGTGACGAGGACAGATTCATGGAGCTGCTGATCACAACTGGTGCCGGAGATTCTGAGGAGCCCAAGCTAGTGTGTGCACGTGTGTGTCTAGAGTGGGGGCTGAGGCCTTGTGGTGATCCGTCACTTGCCCTTTGTTCCAGTGGGAGCTGTAAGTGAACAGGGCTAGGGGAGGGCGGAATCAGGCCCACTTGTGGGGGTGTCCAGAAGGGCTTCCTGGAGGAGGCTTAGTTGGTGAGAAGGATTTAGACAGGAAGAGATTGGGAGCAGAGAACATTCTAGCAGAAGGAAGTTGTTAGAGCTCTGGGGTTGGGTCAAGGTACAAGTTTGGCTGGAATTTAGAATTATTAGAGAAAAGCAATGGTGAGATTAGTTAGGCTGGGAAGAAGCTATCAATCTTATTTCTTATTCTGTGCATTTCACTTGATGGGGCCATGTCTCAATCATTAAGTAAAGGATGAGGTCATTTAAAAGGTTACCTGGCCTTTTTACCTGACTTAAAATGTGTAGCACAACTTCACATCAGTGTCCCACCACCTGACACTTACTTCCTTGGTTAATGATGGCCAATTTGTTGTGAGACTATGTCTTATTCAAAAGAAAACAGGGTGCTTCTAACATAGTTCTTTATTTTTCCTTTTTGTCTTTTTTTACTGACCGGTAACGGGATCGCAACCCTCGGTGTCGCGCCCACACCGCGCTCAGCCAGTGAGTGGGAACCGGTCTCCACATGGGATCCGAACCCTCGGCAGGAGTGCCGCCGCACTCCCAAGCAGTGCACTCTCCAGTGCGCCACCGGGTGGCCCTAACATAGTTCTTTATTTTAGTTGGTGTACTCCCCCACTCTCAGACATGGCTCTCTTACTGCACTGGCCATTTTATCAGGTGTAGTTAAGTTGTGAGCATATTTTTTGTGTGTTTTGAAGTGGAAAATCCTCTTGAAAATTCAGCAAATTGGACTTCAGCTTGAAATGCATAGAGAACAGAACTCTGTGTGTGTATATATGTGTGTATATGAAAACATTATATATACACACATACATAAACACATACAGTGTGTGTATATATGTGTGTATATGAAAACATTATATATACACACATACATAAACACATACATGTATACAAATGTGTACATAAATAAAATGAAATTGGATTGAGTCATAAAACTATAAATATGCCAAATGTAAAATCTACTAGAGGGGACTTAGTTTTCGTGACTCAGAAGGGAGGTGTAATAAAGAGGTGTTTTTAAGACCAAGCACTAGCGTGTGTCAATTCCTTTCTGCCCAATTCCTTATTCCCCCGACAGGAAGATGAGTTACTGGATCTGGATCACAGGTTGTAAAGAATCATGCTCAGTTGGTCCCTTTGGAGCATGTTCATTGGTCAAATCCCGTCACATGCACCAGGCATATTCAAGAATGTTCTGTGCTCTCTAGCTCCTGTAGTGGAAGGTCATTCAGCTGCCAGGGTTACATAACCCCTCTCTACTGAGCATGACCAGCCACTGGATGTGCAGGAGCCAGCCCTGTGAGTTCTCAATTTCCTTGTGTTGATGCTGAGAATAGGTCTAACTGGCAACAGTAACTTTCCTCTAGGGGAGCGCCCAGAGGAGGGGGCCTGAGACCTCAGGGAATGGCTGGAAACCCAGAGCCTGTCCTGAAACCTTAGCCCAGGGAAACTGAGCACCTCCTGTGTCAATATGAACAGTTACTGCCACTGAGTGGAACACTTAGAAATTGTTAAGATGGTCAATTTAATGTCATGGGTATTTTACCACAATAAAAGAAGCAAAATGAGTGAAGTGTATTATTCAGGACCTCAGGAAGCTGGCATGGCCAGACCGTTGTCTGTGGTGGACATGCTGATGAGGCACGAGGTAAGGAAAGATGGCACCGGCTCTGTCCCCGTTGAATCGTGCTGTCTGCGGTGGGTTCTGCCTTCATTCCGCTCCCCATCACTCACCCTGGCTCCACAACCAGTAGCACAGGTGAAGGGATTGTCCCATCTCCCTCGAGAAGTGAGTTAAAGGCAGCGACTGCTCTACCATGTGGCTTTTTTCATAATGCAGTTTGTGCTTTTTTGTTACTAAGTGTGCTTCTGGAACGAGCTCGTGAAACAGAAAAAATTCTAGAAAGAGGACATGAAATTTTTTTTCCAGGTGTTAAAAACTTTATTACTTCAGCTTAAAATAAAGTGTAGGACATAAATGTAAAGCAGCAGAATGTTTTATAATTCTCTTAATAATACAAATGACTATTCGTATTATTATTATTATTTTACATAGATTAGGGTAAGGCATGAAATTGGTTTTTGAATGCTGTATTCTCAATTTCAATTATTTTATTTAGGACTAAGGTTTTGAGATGTCTATTTCTGATATCACTAAAGCAAAATTATCAAGATGTTTAACATCATACAGAAAGAAACACAACAATGGTGCATTTGGCAAGACCAGACAATTTTCTTTTTTTTTTTTTCTGTTAAATTTTTATTTTGTCAATATACACTGTATATGATTATTATGG
>NW_007733129.1:126513-127582 GCF_000696425.1 Galeopterus variegatus | reverse complement strand
GAAATTGACAAGTTGAATCTAATATTTATATGGAATTGTAAAGGACTCAAAATAAAACAATCTCGGAAAAATAAAAACAAAGTAGGTGGACTCAAAATTCTCAATTTTAAAACTTAAATCTACAGTAATCAAAAGAGTATGGTACTGACATAAGAATAGACATACAGATCAATGGATTAGAATTCAGAGTCCAGAAATAAACCCATGTGTCTGTAGTCAACTGATTTTCAACAAGGTACCAACATCATTCAATAGGGAAGAACAGTCTTTTAAGCTAATGATGCTGGGACAACTGTAAAGCCACACACAAAAAATATGAAGTTAAATTCATACCATACACCTCTTACACAAATTAACTCAAGATGGATCGAAGAACTAAATGTAAAAGCTAAAACTATAAAACTACTACAAGGAAACATATGGGTAAATCTTCATCACCTTGGATTTGGCAATTGTTTCTTAGATGTGGGATCAAAAGCACAAGCAACAAAAGAAAAATAGATAAAGTGGATTTCATCAAATCAAAAACTTTTGTGCTTCTGTCTCTATCTAGAAAGTTGAAAGACAACCCACAGAATGGAAGAAAATTTTTGCAAATCATATATCAGATAAGGGTTTAGTATGCAAAATATGTAAAGAACTCTTACAATACAATAACAAAAAGAACCNATGTACTACATAATTACATGGCATTTCAAATCCATGGAGAGAAATAAACTAGTCAGTAAGCAGTACTGCAATTATTGGTTAACTATTTTAAAATAAAAAGTGAGATTTCTCTCTCATATCATATACCAAAATGAATTTCAGCTGGATTAAAAAGTTAAGTGTAAAACACACACACACAAACACAGGAAAATATAGGTGAAATTATTTTTGTTTTAAATAAAGAGACAATAAAATTGACAAACTTTTAGCTAGATTGACCAAAAGAAAGAAGATTCAAATTACTAGAATTAGAAATGAAAAAGGGAACATTACTAACAACCTGACAGAAATAAAAGGACTACAAAGGAATACTGTGAACAACTGCATGCTATAAGTTAGATAACTTAGATAAAATGGACAG
>NW_007733129.1:124123-124827 GCF_000696425.1 Galeopterus variegatus | reverse complement strand
GGATGTTTCTTCCCACTGCTTCTATTTAACATCATATTAGAGGTTCTAGTCAGGGTAATTAAGCAAGAAAAGGAAATAAAAGATATCCGGATTGAAAAGGAAAAAGTAAAATTACTTCTACTCACAGCTGACATGATCTGGTATATAAAAAACCCTAAGGAATCCACCAAAAAAATACCTCTTATTTATTAGAACAAATTAATGAGTTCATCCAGGTTGCAAAATACAAGATTAATATACAAAAATCAATTATATTTATACACTTGCAATGAACAACCTAAAAATAAAATTAAGAAAACAATTCCATCTACAATAACACCGAAAAGAGTAAAATGCTTAGAAATAAATTTAACAAAAGATGCACAAAATTATACTCTGAAAACTACAAAATATTGTTGAAAGAAATTAAGGATCTAAATAATTGGAAAATTATCTCATGTTCATGAATCAGGAGATTTAATATTGTTAAGATGGCAATGCTCCCCAAATTGACCTACGGATTCAGTGTAATTTCTAGGAGAATTTCAGGTGGCTTCTTTGTAGAAATTGACAAGTTGAATCTAATATTTATATGGAATTGTAAAGGACTCAAAATAAAACAATCTCGGAAAAATAAAAACAAAGTAGGTGGACTCAAAATTCTCAATTTTAAAACTTAAATCTACAGTAATCAAAAGAGTATGGTACTGACATAAGAATAGACA
>NW_007733129.1:121653-122909 GCF_000696425.1 Galeopterus variegatus | reverse complement strand
TGGCTTTATTGAAAGCAACAACAACAATAACAAAAAGGTAAAATAACAGAGTCTGCAAGGATGCAGAGAAATCAGAACCCTTGTATGTTGCTGGTATGAATGATGCAAGGACTGTGAAAAACAGTTTGGTAGTTTCTCAAAAAGGTAACATAGAATTACCATACAACCCAGCAATTCCACTCATAGGTATAGACCCAAAAGAATTAAAAACAGGTACTTAAACAGGTATGTGTACATGAATGTTCACAGCAGCACTATTCACAATAGCCTAAAGGTGGAAACAACCCAAATTTCCATCAACAGATAAATAGATAAACAAAATCTGTTATATTCATACAATGGAAAATTATTTGTCCATAAAAAAGAATGAAGTACTGATACATACTTTAATATGGATGAAATTTGAAAACATTATGCTAAGTGAAAGAAGCCAGTCACAAAAGACGAAATATTGTATGATTTCACTTATACAAAATGACCAGAATAGGTAAATCTATAGAGACAGAAGGTGGATTAGTGGTTGCTTAGAGCTGGGGTGGGAAGGGGCGTACGGTAGGGGGAGTGATAACTAAAGGATACAGAGTTTCTCTTTTTGGTAATAAAAAATATTTTAAAATTCACCATGGTAATGGTTACACACATCTGTGATATACTAGAAGCCATTGAATTATATACTTTAATTGCATGAGTTTTATAGTATGTGAATTATATCTCAAAAAAACTGTTTAAGAAAAAGAGAAAGAAAGAATTAGAAGAATGTACACCAAAATGTTAATAATAGTGAGATTGTGAGTGAGAAAATTCAGCCCCAAATAGCCAGTGGCTCACATTACCACTTTATGCAAACTTGAAGGAAAAACAATTAAAAATCACTCCAGTTCTGGTCAAAACTGGAGTAAAAGGTACCAAATTTATTTACTCTCTTGCCTGAAGTAATAAAAAAAAAAATACACTTTCAAGATGCTGGGTATCACATAACAAAAGAACAGTGATCCTTGAGTGACAGGAAGCAAATAAGTACACCAAAACTCTCCTCATCTTATTATCTTGAATTTCTAAGCCATGCGGCAGTGCGGAAAAAACCAGGAAGTGCCCAGCAGACTCCCTGAGTTGAGGGAGACCAAGTCAGCTAGAATGCTCAGGAAAGCACACCAGAGAGGAGAAAGGAATGTTCTCCTCATGTTTTCAGCTGAATACTAATAAACATATGTTCTTGAAAAAATTACCCAAGGGAGTTATGGTCAGGATGGTGGAAT
>NW_007733129.1:116412-120419 GCF_000696425.1 Galeopterus variegatus | reverse complement strand
AGGACAAAAAATTAGTTCCAGCCCAGGCACACCACCAGCACCTTGGGGCCTGCCCAGGGACCCGAGGCAAGGAAAAGGGGACCGGACCTCTCTTCCACAACCAGGCATGCTGAGCTAGTGCCTTGGGGCCTACCCAGGGACCTGGGGCATAGAGAAGCAGACCAGACCTCTCTCCCACAACCAGGCACAACAAGCCAGTGCCTTGGGTCCCACCCAATAACTTGAGGCATGGAGCCAGGAACCGGACCTTCCTCCCACAACCAGGCACAACATGCCCACACCTTGAGGCCCGCCTGGGGACCGGAGGCATGGAGAAGGGGACCAGACCACCCTCCCACAAACAGGCACACCATGCCAGTGCCTCAGAGCCCACCCAGGGACCCAGGGCATGGAGAAGGGGACCTGACCCCTCTCCCACAACCGGGCACACCAAGCCAGCTCCTTGGGTCTCACCCTGTGACCTGAGGCATAGAGAAGGGGACCAGCCACCCCTCACACAACCAGGCACAGGATGCCAGTGCCTTGGGGCCTGCCCAGGGACCAGAGGCATGGAGAAGGGGACCAAACACACCCCATAACCAGGCATACCTCCAGTGCCAAGGAGCATACCAAAAACAGCACCTCCACTTGGGTGGCCCACCACAGCCACCACAATAACCATGGCTGCTGCAAAAGCGGCTAGATGCCACNAAAAGAACAGTGATCCTTGAGTGACAGGAAGCAAATAAGTACACCAAAACTCTCCTCATCTTATTATCTTGAATTTCTAAGCCATGCGGCAGTGCGGAAAAAACCAGGAAGTGCCCAGCAGACTCCCTGAGTTGAGGGAGACCAAGTCAGCTAGAATGCTCAGGACAGCACACCAGAGAGGAGAAAGGAATGTTCTCCTCATGTTTTCAGCTGAACACTAATAAACATATGTTCTTGAAAAAATTACCCAAGGGAGTTATGGTCAGGATGGTGGAATAGACCATTCCCAGCATCACTCTCTCCCACAAATTAACCAAATTTACAACTATAAAAATGTAACATCAGCCAAGCTGGAGCCGCTGGAGCTCAGAGGAAGAGGAGGAGAGACCTACGGAGTTCATGAAGGTGAGAGAAACCACAATGAGAGAAAGAAAAAGCTGCTCTGAGCATATTGGGCCATGGCTGCTTTAAGGCTCGAGCTGATGACAACATGGAGCAGGAGCCAGCAGAAGCCACAGCTGTGCCCTTCAGATGGAGTTACTTGGAGGCAGCAGGAGAGAAGACGGCCTTGGTGGCCCCTAGGACAGCAAGAACTCTAATAGGGTTCCCGTGGACCCACACAGGAGCAAGGAAAAAGAACAGCTGAAAAAAGGGAGCCATTCAGAGGCCTGGTGAGTCATCGCAAGGGACCAGCACAGGGCCCATACCATGGGAAGTGTTTGGAGCGTGGGCGGTAGGCAAGATGGGAACACCAGGAAAACACTGGGACACAGCAAGGACAGTTGACCTGTCCCCCAATCAGCACAGGACCACTCACAGGAGAATGGTCAGGAATGCAGAATTGCATGGGGTGCAGTTTGATGAAAAATCTCAGGCGCAGATGAGAGATTCTACAGAACACAGATCCACTGGGTCTCTGGAGAGCCGGAAGTACCTATAAGGTCAACCATTAAACCCTGAGCTGCACAAAAAGCCTTCCCTAGGGAAACAGCAGCAAAACAGAAGTTTAAACAACCACACAGCTCAAGTACTGGTTCCCACAGGAAGTTCCCCCATGTTAGAAGCAAAGGACAAAAAATTAGTTCCAGCCCAGGCACACCACCAGCACCTTGGGGCCTGCCCAGGGACCCGAGGCAAGGAAAAGGGGACCGGACCTCTCTTCCACAACCAGGCATGCTGAGCTAGTGCCTTGGGGCCTACCCAGGGACCTGGGGCATAGAGAAGCAGACCAGACCTCTCTCCCACAACCAGGCACAACAAGCCAGTGCCTTGGGTCCCACCCAATAACCTGAGGCATGGAGCCAGGAACCGGACCTTCCTCCCACAACCAGGCACAACATGCCAGCACCTCAGAGCCCACCCACGGTCCTGGGGTATGGAGAAGGGGACCAGACCACCCTCCCACAAACAGGCACACCATGCCAGTGCCTCAGAGCCCACCCAGGGACCGAGGGCATGGAGAAGGGGACCGGACCCCTCTCCCACAACCAGGCACACCAAGCCAGCTCCTTGGGTCTCACCCTGTGACCTGAGGCATGGAGAAGGGGACCAGCCACCCCTCACACAACCAGGCACAGGATGCCAGTGCCTTGGGGCCTGCCCAAGGACCAGAGGCATGGAGAAGGGGACCAAACACACCCACAACCAGGCATACCGCCAGTGCCAAGGAGTATACCAAAAACAGCACCTCCACGAGGGTGGCCCACCACAGCCACCACAATAACCATGGCTGCTGCAAAAGCGGCTAGATGCCACAACCACCACGCAGATGGTCCGCCAACCACTGGAGTGTATCCACGCAAGAAGAGTCACCAGCAGAGACAAAGAAAAGAAGAGGATGTCTCTTTCCACAAAACCCATTTCACCAACACCTTGGGGCCTGCCCAGGGACAAGAGGCATGGAAAAGGGGACTAAACACACTCCACAACCAGGCATACTGCCAGTGCCAAGGAGCATATCAAAAACAGGACCTCGACGTGGGTGGCCCACCATAACCACCACAATAACTATGGCTGCCACAAAAGTGGCAGGATGCCACAACCACCACACAGATGGTCCACCAACCACTGGAGTGCATTCACACAAGAAGAGTCACCAGCAGAGACAAAGAAAAGAAGAGGATGTCTCTTTCCTCAAAACCCATTTCAGAGTGACAGAAGAAGCATCTGCTCTATGATAATATTGGGGAACCTGATCACATCTGTCAGCATTGGACAGATCATCTAGGCAACAAATGAATAGAGTAACCATTATCCTTTCAGAAGGAATCTAGGGCAATTGGGGGGGAGAATGGGGGAAGGGGAGAGATTGGACAAAGGGCATTAAGACTAATTATGATTTGTAACAATATATATGCTAGTAATATTGACTTAATCAACATATCTCAATGTTCAAACCCAAAAATATGTATGATCGATTTTGATTTAATAAATAAACTAAATTCAAAAAATAAAAAAAAAGAAGAAGAAAACAAACAAACAAAATTACCCAAGGGCAGGGAAAGAACCACTCCAAAGAATTAGAAGTAACAGTGCCTGGTTTTCACATAGATACAAGAATATTGCCTGTTCCCACCAGCCAGACTGGGCAATCTCATGATTCACAGGGCTTTGGGTAGAAAACACAGAAAGGTCTTGTCTCAGTACTGGGGGATAATTAGCCCTAGACTGAGCATTGCCTGTGTGAAACTGGCCTAAACCTGTATGTATTGGTACATTTCTTTGTTCCAATTTTTCTNGCCAAGCTGGAGCCGCTGGAGCTCAGAGGAAGAGGAGGAGAGACCTACGGAGTTCATGAAGATGAGAGAAAGAAAAAGCTGCTCTGAGCATCTTGGGCCATGGCTGCTTTAAGGCTCGAGCTGATGACAACATGGAGCAGGAGCCAGCAGAAGCCACAGCTGTGCCCTTCAGATGGAGTTACTTGGAGGCAGCAGGAGAGAAGATGGCCTTGGTGGCCCCCAGGACAGCAAGAACACTAATAGGGTTCCCGTGGACCCACACAGGAGCAAGGAAAAAGAACAGCTGAAAAAAGGGAGCCATTCAGAGGCCTGGTGAGTCATCACAAGGGACCAGCACAGGGCCCATACCATGAGAAGTGTTTGGAGCATGGGCGGTAGGCAAAATGGGAACACCAGGAAAACACTGGGACACAGCAAGGACAGTTGACCTGCCCCCCAATCAGCACAGGACCACTCACAGGAGAATGGTCAGGAATGCAAAATTGCATGGGGTGCAGTTTGACGGAAAAACTCAGGCCCAGATGAGAGATTCTACAGAACACAGATCCACTGGGTCTCTGGAGAGCCGGAAGTACCTAT
>NW_007733129.1:113775-115010 GCF_000696425.1 Galeopterus variegatus | reverse complement strand
CAGAACAGCTAAAATTTAAAAGACTGGACATGCCAGTTGCTGGTGAGGATGTGGAAGAACTAAACTCTCACACTACTGGTGGGAATGTAAAATGGCACAAGCACTTTGAGAAAATTTTTTATGGTTTCTTACAAGTTAAAGGTAGGGGGCAAGAAAAGACATTTTCTACAGATCCACATGAAAGAATCTTGGTGATTCAAGGTATGTGGTCAAGAAAGCTATTTGGGAAGGTATTAAGTCATCTCAGTCGTTTATAGGACTGACAATGAGTGAGAATCAAGTGGGGGCTTTCAGGTTCTGAGATATGCATCGATGATAGGACACAGGTAAATTTTGAAGTAGGTGTTTTGTTCAGTTTGTTTTTGCATAAAAGAAATGCAACCGGTTATAGAATATTTAGGGGAGAAAGAGCCATAAGTCAAAAGAAAATAAAAACATGTAATAATCAATTAATTAAATAAAAGCTAAACAGACAGCAGCTGTATGATCCAGACATCTACCAATTCCCTTCAAAGTATTTACCCAACAGGAAGGTTAGGTATATACAAAGACTTTCAAAGGAATATTTATAGCAGTTTTATTTGTAGTAGTTAAAAACTNATACAAGAATATTGCCTGTTCCCACCAGCCAGACTGGGCAATCTCATGATTCACAGGGCTTTGGGTAGAAAACACAGAAAGGTCTTGTCTCAGTACTGGGGGATAATTAGCCCTAGACTGAGCATTGCCTGTGTGAAACTGGCCTAAACCTGTATGTATTGGTACATTTCTTTGTTCCAATTTTTCTGAGTAAGCTGTTTTACATAGCACATGTATCACTGCCTCCATGTCTGCCTCATGACCTCCTGAGGACCTTTGTCCTGCTAATAGAACAAAAAGTCTCCTACAAGTGGAACCAAAAGAAAGGGACTAGAAAACGTGGACCACAACCAGAAATGAAGGTTGTCCTAAATGGTTGCAGGATGGACCCAAAAGGGAGAGAGACCAGAAATTCCCCAAGCTTGACCAACCTGAATTTGTCAACTCTGCATTTTGTGACTCTGCTCCTTGACTCCCAACTGTTTAAAACTTGCCTTTCTTTTCAGTTGGGGAGACAGATTTGAGCCTCACCTCTTGTCTCCTTGCTGGTTGACCTCATAATAAATCCTTCCCTTTCTTTAAAACCAGTGCCATGGTATTTGCTTCTATGTACATTGAGCAGTGAGCCCTTGCTTGGTAATGCTGGTCCCATCCAA
>NW_007733129.1:113311-113631 GCF_000696425.1 Galeopterus variegatus | reverse complement strand
GTATTTGCTTCTATGTACATTGAGCAGTGAGCCCTTGCTTGGTAATGCTGGTCCCATCCAACAAATCTTAAAATTAAGAATATCTTCAACACATAAAGGACTCAAAACTCAGTAAGAAAACAAAAACCCAATTAAACAGACACTTCAACAAAGAAGATATACAGAGGTCAAATAAGCACATGAAATGATGCTCAACCTCATATGTCATTAGGAAAATGCAAATAATTAAAACTACAATAAGATACTACTTCACACCTCCCAGAACAGCTAAAATTTAAAAGACTGGACATGCCAGTTGCTGGTGAGGATGTGGAAGAACT
>NW_007733129.1:109865-112370 GCF_000696425.1 Galeopterus variegatus | reverse complement strand
AAAAGAAAATAAAAACATGTAATAATCAATTAATTAAATAAAAGCTAAACAGACAGCAGCTATGATCCAGACATCTACCAATTCCCTTCAAAGTATTTACCCAAGAGGAAGGTTATGTATATACAAAGACTTTCAAAGGAATATTTATAGCAGTTTTATTTGTAGTAGTTAAAAACTGGAAACAAGCAAATGCCTATCCAGGTGAATGGATTATCTGTGGTATATTCTTATAGTGGAATAATATTCAGCAACATAAATGATTCACCTACTGGTACACGCAACAGAGGTGTCAAAATAATTATGCTGAGTGACAGCAGCCAGACCCCCTCCCCTAAAGTGTACATACTGTATGATTGCATTTATATAAAATTCTATAAAATACTAACTAAACTATAGCAACAGAAAGCAGATCAAGCTGCCTTGGCATGAGGCAGGAGAAGGACAAGGAGAGGAGGAAGGATTATACAAAGGGCATGGAGAAACTTTAAAGGAACGGCTGGGTTCGTTATCCTAACTTTGCTGATGATTTCATAGATACATACAAAAGTCAAAACTTTTCCAATTATACACTTTAAATATGTACAGTTTATTGCATATCAATTATACTTCAATTAAGCTATTTGAAAAAAAGATTGCTCTAAGGCAAAGTTCATGATTTTCTGTTATATGGTAAAATTCACGTTTTACTTGCTTTTTCCTAAATGAGAATAATTTTAAGAAAATAAGTTATGGTAATTTGTAGTAAAAGACACCTTAGCAATTATCTAATATTTCTGCACTTTTTTTTTCAGATGAGGAAATTGAAGCCCAGAGGTCCACTGTTGGTAACAAGTAGAAAAGGACTTTCATCAGTCATCTTATATTCCGTGATTATTTGAGTGTTTCAAACCTTATGAATAAAATGTCTGTGAACACAGACTATACAAGGGTATTTCAAAAAGTTTGTGGAAAAATAGAATTAAAATATAATGCAGATAAGCATACTTGTACGCTATTACAGCTATTCCTGCAGCTTATTCTGTTTTTGTTTGTTTGTTTTGGTGGATGGCCGGTACAGGGATCAAACCCTGGACCTTGGTGTTACCAGCACCACGCTCTAATCAGTGGGGCTAACTGGCCAGCCTCATTCTAAATTTTCATTTGGTATGTAAGTGTATTTGTAAATATATAAATCTTATCTGAATTACTTACATACTGTAACAGTATTTACTTAGTGACCTTAAGCTGTGAAATGAAATACATTTTTTAATATGAATAAGCTTGATATATCTGTCTGGTAACAGGAAGCATATAAGATAGTTCTCATGATATTTAAATTTCCTTTCTACCACAGTTTGTGTGAAAAACCATAGACCATATCTTTGCATTGGCTATATAACTAGATGTATATATAATATGTATATTCAAAATAGAATCTAGGTTTTTTCCAGCTGTGGACAGTCGAACTAAAAATAATTTTGTGCCAGTGATATGAAAATTTATCAAAATTGCAAATAGTAGCAAACTAAGGTCTATTGAAACAATTCTTCACTATAGAAATCTAGTAGCCAGGATTTTCTTTGGAATGCTAACATGGGCTTTTATTCATTATAGAAATGTGGGAGAGACATTCAGAGCTCTATTTTTAAATAATAATCAAGAGGACTTCACTTTCCTACTGCAATCAGTAGACACTACAAATCTACACACTTGTACTGAATTTTTTACTCCTCCTCTACACCTCCTTTTGTCTCCCTTTTTCCCAAAAAAACAAAACAAAGAAGCAAACAAAAGCAAAACAGCATAGAATAGTCTCTCCCTGTTTCCTCAATGCTCTGGTGACTTATATTCTATCAGGGCGGTAGAAAGACTCTGACTTGAGAAACTGAAAGCTCCATATTCATGAGCCAGTCTGTGGCTCACCCAAAAACAATGGTTTGCTCAATAAACATCTATAAATAGGCATATTTACAACTCTTAGGCACTTCGGGATTCGTTCATAAGGTATTCTGAAACAATTCCCAAATGTGTTCTCCTAAGCACTTTAAGTAAAGACGAGCTTTTTTGCTCTCCCCCAGGTGGAAATTTTCACACATTAAAATAGAATTGAGGATAATGGCATTAAGACTGCTCAAGCCTTGACCTAGCAGAACACATTTGCAGCAGTCACTACTTACAACGTGCACATGACAGATTCTTTTACCTAGTAAATACCTCAGCCTCAGTTCCCACCAACATTTGACTCTATGTAGTGTAATATAGTTTTTTCAATTCTGTTCTGATCCAGTTTTGAGGCCCCTGCTAGAGACCAGTCAGTTTCCCTTCTTGAACAGATACTTAAATCTACACCACAGCCACTTCCTCACCAACCCTCTCTCTCCAAGGCCAGGTACTGGACAACCTCAGCCAGCCCCTAGGCCCCAAAGCCTGCTGAAATTATTCAGACTTGCTAATTCTAAACCCAGTTTACCTGCCTCACTCTTTCATTTCTGCAGAGGCCACAATAACAGCTCTTACCCAGAGTTG
>NW_007733129.1:108162-109264 GCF_000696425.1 Galeopterus variegatus | reverse complement strand
ACAGGACTCTTAGGCACAGAGGAACTTTTAAAAATTGTCTAAAATCACAGAGCTAGCAAGTAGTAGAACTAGGATATGAACCCAGGTTTATCTAAATCCAGAACCTAAGATATTAAAGACTAAGCAATGCTACCTCCAAGTAGCTGCTCATCCAACAAGTATTTATTGCACACCTGTTCTGTGGCAGATATTGTGTTACATGTCAGAGAGCAAGGTACTGAACAGGGGCTCGAGGTGCTCACTTTCAAATAAGAGAATAACTTGCTGTTTATCTTTAAGTACCAGATAGCTCGATAGGTATTAGATGGAATTTTTCCAGGGTGCTACAGAAATATAACTATTCATTTGATTAAGCATCATCTCATGGGGTACAGACAAACAAAAACTTTTCTATCACTACTGCCTTTTGCACACTCCATTGACACACACATGTGCACTCCTTAAACTCACTGTTTGGGCTACTTCTGCCTCTGTCAAAGGACAGACTTTCAAGAAGATTCTATAACTTTTTTCTGGCTACTCTCAATACTGCAAGGTCTTCAGGTTGCTTTTAGCCAAAAGAAGTTGTTCTTTCAGTAATGGAAATGCATGATGCAGTGTAATAATCAAACCCCACACACCGTCAAAGTAAAATCTTCTCCCAGGTCAAGCCTGCTCCAGTCCAGGATGTCTGGGGTGAGGGAGGCAAATGAGGCTGCTGGCAGCTGCTTCAACTCCCACCTTGCTCCTATGCTCCTCCCCTCCCCCTCCATGTTTTCTGACCCCTTGGGGCAACGGCAGTAGGGCTATTGTTGGTGGGCAGGGCTTGGTGGGTGTTTACACTCACGAGATACTTCTGTGGGATTCCCAGAGATTCAAACTCCCACTGGAAATCTTTGGTTGTATGTCCCAGAACAGAAGTGAAGCCTGTCATATAGCTGGCCTCTTCCAACATCACCCTCAGCCATGACAAACTGGGAAAACACCCCATATGGACCGTTGGGAACTTACCATTAGCCCACCTCCACCTCCACCACCATCTACAGCCCCTTTGAAGGCTTCCTCTAAATATGTTTCTCTCTTCTGCTTGGCCCTCAGAGGAAACACCATCGTCCCTGCCACT
>NW_007733129.1:106169-106949 GCF_000696425.1 Galeopterus variegatus | reverse complement strand
CTCTAAATATGTTTCTCTCTTCTGCTTGGCCCTCAGAGGAAACACCATCGTCCCTGCCACTGGTAGAAGTGCAGTTTTCCCCAACACAGCCCAATGGCTTCTCACTTTTACAGCCCTTCAGCCTGAGGAAGACACCCATCCATTGGGTCCCTCAATTTTCTGTGTCAAGCTCTGCTTCACACAGGCTTCACCTGAAGAGAAAACACTTGGCTCCTTCATGATGGAGAAGGGGAGTGGAATACCTCAGAACCCCAGCAACTCATCTTCTATCTCAATGTTTTCACACACTGGATGACCATGTCCTTGGCATGCCTAGCATCTCACTTTGGAATAGGGATATGCTTGGCGCCTTTGAGGCTTCAGCCAAAACCAAGACAGTATCTCATTTAACATTCTGTTTCAGAAACAAAGAGAAGGATGCTCAGGAGAATGAATAATGCACCATGCAGCAAAAATTGTCTGTCTCTTTATAATCATTTTCTAATATCTTCCATTAGGGAAAATGGATTTGACTTCTAATTCTTACTCTGCCCCTAGAAATGTTTTGTGAACCTGAGTAAATTATTACCCTTCAGAGTTTTCACCTAAAATTATAAAAAATTGTAAAGTTATTTAAAGGTTATTGAAAGTCTCTCCAAGAAAATATGGCTCTATCATGTGAGGTTCACATGACAGAGTGGCTATTCATACATCAGTCTTTCTAGCCCCTAACATGAACAGAAGACTAGAAATGAGCCAGAGAGCGGCAAGAGAATTGCCTTTAAATAAGCCTAGATTCCT
>NW_007733129.1:99944-102813 GCF_000696425.1 Galeopterus variegatus | reverse complement strand
CACAATCAAACTATGCTTACCATTTTCAAGCAGAAGAAAAGTAGGCTATAAAATTTCAGTATGGAGGGCCGGCCCCGTGGCTCACTCGGAGAGTGCGGTGCTGACAACACCAAGGCCACGGGTTTGGATCCTATATAGGGATGGCCGGTTTGCTCACTGGGTGAGCGTGGTGCTGACAACACCAAGTCAAGGGTTAAGATCCCTTTACCGGTCATCTTTAAGAAAAAAAAAAAAAATTTCAGTACGGAATTGACAATTATATAAAATAACATCAGATCTGAAAAAGAAACAAATTGAAATCCTAGAACTGAAAAATTTGTAAACTAAATTAAGAATTCAATGAGAAAATTTAACAAGATACTGGGTAGTTGAAGAGATAGTGAACTGAAAATAGGTCTGAAGAAACTCTCCAAAATGCAGTATACCAGCAACTAGACAGTGGAAAAAAATGTAAAAGACAGAATTCCATGAGAAATTATAAGAGTGAAATCTAGAAGGAGAAGAGAGAGAGAATGGACGCAGGCTATGTTTGTGGAGATTTTGGCTTAGAATTTTCCAAAACTGATGAAAAATATCAATCTTCAGATTTAGAAATACCAATAATTCATAACCAACTAAAATAAAGGCAAAATGAAGACATTTTTAGATACACGAAAAACGGAAAGTGTTCATCATTAAGAGACCTGAAACCAAAGAAATTTGTAAATGATGTTTTTCAGAGAAAAGGAAAATAACTGGGGAAAATCAAGTCAAAAAATACAAAAAGAATAAAGAACAAAGAAAGCTGCAAACATGTGTATAAATCCCAAAAAACATTGCACGAAAAATAATGTGTAGGTTGGGAAAAATGTAAATGGAGCCAAGTATTCTAAAGTCCTTGCATTACCCTGGAGGAGAGTAAAATTATCCATTAATAATAGATTTTGATGAGTTGATGCATTTTGTAGTTTCTAGAATAAATACTAAAAGAATAAGGGAAGAACTAACACTTCCAACTAAAAGACAAAGGAAAAAATTAATGATTAAAAAAAATCAGAAATCAAGAAGGCTGGAAGTTGTGAGTCCTCAGGACTTGAGGATACTTGCCACACGTTCTCTATTGAGGACCTGGGGCCACCAAGGTCTCCAGCTGTCATAATTGATATCAAACCAATTTGCTGGAAAAAGCAGGCATTCAAAGAATCCCTGTTTTGCTCTCTAAAACTCGTAGGTACTATGAGGATAATGGGAATGTCCCTGTTATTTGTGAATTACTTCAACAGATTTGCTACAATAAGCATATCACCACTCGAGATAGTCATTTCTCATATCCTGAAAAAGAAACAAATATAGAGACTTTTTAGGAGACCCTTGCAATGATTCTCCTTTTTTTAATCTATCAGGAATGGAAGATAAAAATAAAAGCTAGTAATAGAAGCAAACTAGGTTATTCCTGAAGAAATTAAAGATTTAATGGCAAAGACTGACATGAAGAGGTAACAAAGTCTGGTGGCAGGATTCTTCACCAAATGCTTTGTTACATTCATAGAAGTATCAAGGAAGTTAAAGATAACCAGCAAATAAAATCAAGCATATTGGTTATTAAGGTTGCAGAAGACTGTACACTGAAATCCATAAACTTCATAGATGTGATCTTTGTAGAAACAGATTGCTTTTATCGACGCCTGTACTTTAGGCTCTGATTTGAGCATCTTCGAACAGGCTTGTGAAATTACAAAACAATGAACTCCAAAAAGCTGCCCCTGATGCTTTCTATTCTGCAGTACTTATTCTAGGTTTTTCTTGATGATCAGGATCAAAGATCCCAATTAATCTTTCACCATCAATTTATGTTGACTACAGGTTACTTGCTTCTGTCATCGAAATCTCCTTGAAATCTGTTGTCTGTGTTTTGTGTAGGTCAATATTCTGCAATTTCAGCTCTATTTGCATTATATGTGAGTTGGCCTTTAAAATTTCACTGCCCCTTGTTCTGAAAACAAAGTAAAAGAAACTAAAGGTGACTGAGAAATGATAAAATATTTATTCTTTTCATTTTCAAGATTATCAATTGAAACACAGTGGAAGATCTTTGACAAGAAATATAAAAATATACACAATTATTTTTAATGTAGCTAATTTCTCAGAAGAAATATTTCCAAAACAATATTCTCCTTGTTAGGTTTGGTTATAGTTTTAGCTCATGGGAGTCAAAGTAAAGTCCTTTTTATGAAGTGACAGATGTGTGAAATTTAGACACGATTTTGGAAAAATCAATGTATACGTTAACTATTAGCTTTGACAAGTTATCTAAATAAAACTCTATTTCACTAGCTTGAAAAACTCAGATATAAACAGGTATTTACTCCTTTGACTGTCACCTATATGTGTTTAGAAAATGTGACACAGATAAAATTTTTCTTCACTGAGTAACTAGAAAATATTCCTTTAGGGCCGGCCCTGTGGCTCACTCGGGAGAGTGCGGCACTGGGAGTGCCAAGGCCACGGGTTCGAATTCTATATAGAGATGACCAGTGTGCTCACTGGCTGAGCATGGTGCAGACCACACCATGCCAATGCGATCCCCTTACCGGTCAAAAAAAAAAAAAAATCCCTTTAAATAATTGAGGAAAGTGAATTCACTAGCCTAGCAGTGATAAGTTTTTCTTCAGAACAATGGTTTTAAAAGCTTATTTGTAGAAATTAAAGCCTGAGTTCTGTTGGGAAATTCCAAAAAAAAAATATTAACTCTCTTTTAACAGTTAACAGTGATCCCCAGATATAACTATTTACATTCCAATTAAAAAATGTATTAGTATTAATGACTCTTCTCTAGAAGCTTTGGAATGCAAATTTCTGTGAATTCAAAAACTATTTTTTGGGCCGGCCC
>NW_007733129.1:95307-99002 GCF_000696425.1 Galeopterus variegatus | reverse complement strand
GGTTGCGATCCGTTGCCGGACACGGAAAAAGACAAAAGACAAAAAAAAAATTAAAAAAAAACTATTTTTTGTAATTTTAACATGGAAAGAAGTATTTTTCTTATGCTTTTTGCCCTTGAAGTTGTTAAAAGTCCTTATAAGTAGTCATGTTAAAAAGAATCTGAGGTAGATGCAGAAAATGTATTTGACAAAGTTCAACATCTTTTCTGACAGAAACTCTCAACAAATTAGGTATAGAAGGGAGATACCTCAACATAAGAAAGGCCACATATGATGAACCCACAGCTCACATTATACTCAATGGTGAAAAGTTGAAATCTTTTTCTCTAAAGGCAGGAACAAGACAAGAATGCCCATTCTCGCCACTTCTATGGAGTATTAAAGTCCTAGACAGAGCAATTAAGCCATAGAAAGAAAGAAAAGGAATACAAATTGGAAATGAAGAAGTTAAATTTTCCTTGTTTGCAGATGACATGATCATATACATAGAAAACCCTAAAGACTCTATCCCTGCCAAAAAAGTTACAACTAATAAAACTGCAGGATATAAAATAAACATACAAAAATCAGTAGCATTTCATACACTAACAANGTCCGGTACGGGCACGACACTGAGGGTTGCGATCTGTTGCTGGTCACGAAAAAAAAAAAAAAAAGACACACACAAAAAAATAGTTAGAAGTAAATTTAACCAAGGAGCTGAAGGATTTGTATACTGTAAACTATAAACATTGATGAAAAAAATTGATGAACAATATAATGGAAATTATAATGTTATGATTTAAACACAAATAAATGGAAAGATACCCTGTGTTTATGGATTGGAAGAATTAATATTTTTAAAATGTCCATACTACTTATCTTAGTCTGATTTGTACTGCTATAAAAAATACCACAGACTGAGTAATTTATAATGAACAGAAATTTACTTCTCACAGTTCTGGAGACTGGGAAGACCAATATCAATTTTTTGGCATCTGCCAAGGGCCTTCTTGCTGTGTTATAACATGGCAGAAGGCATCACATGGAAAAAGGCAAAGAGAGAATGGGAGAGAGAGTAGGCAGTCAAACTCACCCTTTTAAAATGAACCACTACCAAGATAACAAACCCACTTCCATGATAACAGCATTAATTCATTCATGAAGGCCAAGCCCTTATGGACTAATTACCACTTAAAGGTCCCACCTCTTGATATGGTTACTATGGCAATTAAATTTTAGTGTAAGTTTTGAAGGGGACAAGCACAGCATTAAGTAAAGCCATCTACAGATCCAATGCAATCCCTATGAAAATCTGAATGACATTTTTCACACAAATAGAAAAAACAATCCAAAAACTCACATGAAATCACAAAAGACCCTGAATCACCAAAGCAGTCTTGAACAAAAAGAGCAAAGCTAGAGGCATCACACTCTCCGATTTCAAAATATACTACAAAGCTATAGTAATCAAAGCAGCATGGTACTAGCATAAAAACAGACACAACTACCGATGAAACAGGATAGAGAGCTCAGAAATAAACCCAGGCATTTACAGTCAATTGATTTTTGACAACGATGCCAAGAACATTCAATGAGGAAAGGGTAATCTTTTTAAGCAAATGTCATTGAATGAAACAGGATAGAGAGCTCAGATATAAACCCAGGCATTTACAGTCAATTGATTCTTGACAACGATGCCAAGAACATTCAATGAGGAAAGGGTAATCTTTTTAAGCAAATGTCATTGGAAAAAATGGCTATCCACATGCAGAAGAATCAAATTGGACACTTGCCTCACAGTATATACAAAAATAAATTCAAATTAAAAGTTGATTAAAGACTTAAACATAATACCTGA
The DNA here is from genome assembly GCF_000696425.1 of Galeopterus variegatus. NCBI lineage: Eukaryota > Metazoa > Chordata > Mammalia > Dermoptera > Cynocephalidae > Galeopterus > Galeopterus variegatus. Next base: position 97,162 of record NW_007733129.1, on the reverse strand, counting down.
AACTGTGAAATTACCAGAAGAAAACACAGGAGGAAATCTCCATGACATTGGTCTGGGCAATGATTTTTTGGATATGACCCCAAAAGCAGAGGCAACAAAAGTAAAAAATAGACAAATGGGATTATATCACACTAAAAAAACTTCTGCATAGCAAAGGAAACAATCAACAGAGTGAGGAAAAAACCCTTGAATTGGGAGGAAATATTTTAAATCTATACATCTAATAAGGTGTTAATATCCAAAATATATAAGGAACTCAAAGAACTCAATAGCAGAAAAATAAATAACCTGATTAAAGTATGGGCAAAGGATCTGAATAGACATTTTTCCAAGAAGGCATACAAATGGTGAACAGGTATATAAAAAAAGTGTGCTCAGCATCACAATCACTAGGTAAGTGCAAATCAAAACCACAAGACATCACCTTACACCTGTTAGAGTGGCTAGTATCTAAAAGAGAAAAAAAGTTGTTGGCAGGAATGTGGAGAAAAGGGAACCCTCATATGCTGTTGGTCTAAAAGATAAATAATTTCACATAAGATGAAAAGGATTTTCTTTTTTACTTTTTCTTTGAAAGTATTAATATCTCATTCGGCACTATTTAAACTTATTTTAATTGATGTGCTTTGCATTTATGTTTATTTTATATAAAATTTTATAATAAAATAATTGACATAAAAACTTAATACAGCCATTATGGAAAATAGTATAGAGTTTCCTCAAAAAACTAAAAATAGAATTATCATATAATCCAGCAATCTCACTACTGGGTATATATCCAAAAAAAATTGAAATTAGTACATAAAGGAAATATTTGCACTCCCATGTTCATTGAGTCCCATGTCCCTTAGCTCACAAAAGCTAAGATATGAAATCAACCTAAGTGTCCAACAACAGATGAGTGGGTAAAGAAAATGTGGTAAATATATACACACAATGAAATACTATTTATCCTTTAAAATAAGGAAATTCTGTCATTTGCAACAACATGGACAAACATAGAGGATATTATGCCAAGTAAAATAAGACAGGCACAGAAAGACAAATACTCCATGGTCTCATATACATTCACATGTGGAATCTGAAAAAGTCTAACTCATAGAAGTTAAAAGTAGAATGGTGGTTACTGGAGGCTGGGGGGAAGGAGGAAATGGGGAAATGCTGGTCAAAGGGTACAAAGTTTCAGCTAGACAGGAGAAATAATTTTTGAGGTCACGTACAGCATGATTGAGACAGGATAGGATTAGGCCTGTGAACAAAACTGACTCCATTTTCCCCACAGAGGACACTTTGTTACTTTTCCACTCCTCAGTCATGAGACACCCCCTCTCCCCAGGTGCATGATTACCCCATGGCCCTGATAAAAGTGACTGAAAGTGACTGGTTGGATGTAAACACCCAGATAAAATAAACTGAGATAAGAGGGGAACAGATATTTACTGAGTTGCAAAATCCCTTCCCCAAAACTTGTTAAAATATAACTGTTAGCTTTGTTTAAAACTTATTATTATGGGCCGGCCTGGTGGTGCACTGGAGAGTGCGCCACTTGGAAGCGCGGCGGCGCTCCCGCCAAGGGTTCGGATCCCATGTGGAGACCGGTTCCCACTCACTGGCTGAGCGCGGTGCAGGCGCAACACCGAGGGTTGCGATCCCATTACCAATCAGTAAAAAAGACAAAAAGGGGGAAAAAAAAAACTTATTATTATAATCTACCCATTCTTTCTTTTCCCATAATTATAAAAGTTAAGTTACAGATTAACCTTAAGGCCCTTTAAGAGTTACATGCAAGATGCTCCTGGAACTGACCTTCCCTGCAATCACTGTAAAAATACGAAAATCATCAAAGCAGTTGAGG
>NW_007733129.1:94066-94784 GCF_000696425.1 Galeopterus variegatus | reverse complement strand
CCTGGAACTGACCTTCCCTGCAATCACTGTAAAAATACGAAAATCATCAAAGCAGTTGAGGAACTGCTTGCCTTTAAAAAACAAACAAACAAAAAGTCTTCCCCAACTTCCTCCAGGCAGCTAGGCTGCATGTGCACAAAGCTTCAAGGTGACCACTACACTGACCCCCTTGGGGTGGTGATAATGAGCAGCACCACCATCTTGGATCTACTGAGCAGGCACAAGGACCAAAGCCCTAACTGAGCGTGCACCCAGGACACAACCAGGAAGAACAGAATGAACCACCTCCAGAGGTGCAGAATGAAGACGCTGTCTTGCCCACTTTCCCCCTTGCCCTGTAAAGGACACTGAACAGCTCCCCTTAGGGCACGAGCTTCCCCATAGCTACCTCCCTTATGCATACGTCTATCTCCTCTTTTAATAAAGCATCACTTGCTTTACGGCTGGGTGCAGTGTTCATTTCCATGACTTTGAGACCCAAGAGACTAATTCGGTAACATGATGATCATAGTTAATTATAATTATTATATATTTCAAAATTACTAAAAGTAGATATTAAATGTTTTCAACACAAAATACAAGTATGTGAGGTGATAAATAATGTTCATTAGCTTGATTTGATCATTCCACAATGTATACATACAGAAATTCATCACAATGTACCCTATAAATATACATACAATTATCATTTGTCAATTAAGAATAAAGTTAAAAAAAA
>NW_007733129.1:90967-92395 GCF_000696425.1 Galeopterus variegatus | reverse complement strand
TGTATATAGGCTTATGTCCTGGGAGGCAGTTTCCAGGCTGCAGTGAGGGCAAGAACATGGTAGGAGGAAGAAAGACTCCCAACAGAGCTGAGCAGTCTTGCTGAGTTGAGGAGACAGAGATGAGAGTGCAGAAAAACCAAAACAGCTAGAGGTTGTAGGACAGAGTACAGAAGAGAAGGGAGCTACACAAAAAGAGCTTTGGAAATCCACAGAGGCATCCTTCTGTGTGTGTGGCTGAGGAAACCACACAGTAAAGGAAAGCCCCTGGGAAGGAGTAGTCAGAACAATTTCCTGAGCACACGGAGCTGGGAATAGCTTGCGATCCCACCAGCCAGAGTGAAAATATCTTACCATAAATGAGGTATTGAGTAAAATCTTCAAGAGTATATTGCCTGAGTAGTGGAGCTACATTAGCCGTAGATTAAAGACCTAACAAAATTAAAAGCAAGCCTTGGAACATTCTAGTTGGTACAAAGTAGGTACTACATGCCAAAACAAAATTCAATAGTATTAAAACAAAATCCAGTACCAGCAATGTACAATTCACAAAGTCTAGCATCCAATCAAAAATTGCCATGTAGGCAAAAAGCAGAAAACTATGACTTATACCAGGAGAAAATATCAATCAATAGAAAGAGACTCAGAAACAGAGATGATGAAACAATAGGCAAGTGTAATAAAAATGTTTCAAGGGAAAGAAAAACATAAAAGTGCTGAGAAAATAAATGGCATATATTTTTTAAAAGACCCAAATCAAATTTTTAGAGATGAAAAAACATAATATCTGAAATGTAAAATACACTAGATGAAATTAACGTCATAATAGATACTTTAAAAGAGAAGATCAGTAATTTAAAGACATGGCCATAGAAACTATACAAAATAAAGAAAACAGAGGAAAACAGGCTAAAAAAGAAACAAACAAAAACCAAACAGAGCATCAGTGATCTGCGGAACAATATCAGGCATTCTAACACATATAACTGAAGTATAAGAGGGTCAACAAACACAAAATAATTTTGAGTAAACAATGGCCCCAAATATACATATAAATCCACAGATCCCAGCTTAATGAGCACCAATCAGAAGACATAATGCCAAGAAAACAATGCCAAAGCATGTCATAACCAAATGACTGAACACCATCTATAAAATCTTAAAAATAGTCAGAGGGGAAAAAAGATCCATTATGTACAGGAGAAAGAGATCAACTGAAATATGTAGTTTGGAGGTTAAAAAAAAAAAGATATTATAAAAACATGTGGATAATGGGTGGAGTTAATGAAAAACAATATTTAAAACTGATATTATTTTAATATATTGTTGTAATACACATAAAACTTTTTTGGGTGTAAACCATCCCCCATTTTTTTTGTGCCTTTTTAAGAAAACATATTGAGCCTGAATAGTTTTTTACACATGACTGTT
>NW_007733129.1:88019-90076 GCF_000696425.1 Galeopterus variegatus | reverse complement strand
TCTGTGAGCCTGCAGACCTAACACCACGTGGACGCCACCAAGACTTCTGGCTTGTATTTTCTAAAGCTGTGGGTTCAGCCACACCTGGGGCCAATTTAGCCACAGCTGGAGCAGCCAAAGCACCTGGGGTACTGGTGCTGGAAGCAGCTTCTAAAGGTGGCCCTGGGCAGCGAACCCATGGAGGGTGCCTCGGGCCTCTTCCCCAAGACCATTCTGTCTCGCTAGGCCTTTAGGCCTGAAATGGAAGGGTTGGCCCCAGAGGCTTCTGCAATGACTTTGGGGTCTTTTTCTCTTTCTCTTGATAATCCCTTTCCTTTGTACTAATCTTCTTAACTAATGGTCGCTGGGCTGCACCATTGCATGCTCTCTGCTTTTCTACCACATGGTCATGCTGCAAATTTTCCAAATCTTTATGCTCTGTTGCCTTTTTAAATTCTGGCTTTACATCATGCCTTTTCTGCCATAACTCAGCTTAGGCTGTTAGAAATAACCATGCAGCGTCCTTAATGCTTTGCTGCTTGGAAATTTCTTCTGCCAGATACTCTGGTTCACAACTCTTAAGTCCCACCTTCCACAAAGTCCAAGGGCATGGACACAATGCAGCCAAATTCCTGCTATGGCTTAGCAAGGGTGATCTTTGCCCCAATTCCTGATAAGTTCCTCATTTCTATCTGAGACCTCATCATACACATGGTCTTTACTGTCCACTTTTTTATCAACATTCTGGTCATAGCTGTTTAGCCAATCTCTAAAATCTTCCAAACTTTCCCTCATCTTTATCTCTTCTTNATAAAGGAAAGAGGTTTATTTGGCTTACAATTCTGGGACAGCTGCATCTGGCACAGGCCTCGGGCTGCTTCTACTCATGGCAGAAAAGTGTCAGGCAGCCAGTGGGTACAAGCAGATCACATGGTGACAGGAAGCAAGAGAGAGACACAGAGAGAGGAGGTGCTGGGGTCCTTTAAACAATCAGCTCTCGTGGAACTAACTAATAGAGCGAGAACTCACTCACTACCCCTACTCCCCCAGGAAGAGCATTAATTCATTCATGAGGGATCCGCCCTCATGACTCAATCAGTTTCCAACACTGTCACATTGGGGATCAAATTTCCACATGAGTTTTGGAGGGGACAACACATCCAAACTCCATCAACTGTTTTTTCATTCCTTCCCCACCTGGATTATAAATTACTAGAAGGTAAGGACTTTCTCTTAGACTTGATCATTCCCCCGCAAGGATGCTTGATTATTCACTTAACATTTGTTGATTTTTCTTCCCAAAGTACTTGCTGTAATATATAGGCACAGATAGATGAAGTGATCAGGAGGGATCAAAGAAAAAGAAGAAGCATGAGGTTCTTCAAGCCCTCACTTTGCTCTCATTAGCATGCTGGTAGAACCACAATGATGATTTATTCAAACCAGGCCCAAATCTTTAATGAAGAAAAAAGGGGGTATGGGGAGAGCCTGGTTAAAAGGGAAGAAGGAAGGATAGAGTCAGAGTTCCCATAAGAATCTTCCAATTTAAATTCTGACTAGATCTTTATTGATTTCACACGAAAACATAAAATGAAGTAGAAAGGCAGGAGAAAAGGCAGCTTCATACAGGGCCTGGCAAATTGGAAAAGAAATCTGCAGCATGAATTCCCTAAAGACAATTAGCTTAATTTTTTCCATGGGCATCGACTGCATTCAGTGAATATTGATTAACTTTACTGCTAATTAGACTAAATGACCTTGAACATTTCTATGCAATCAGTTATACTCCGTAGAAAATTTATTTTCGGTGATATTTTTGTTAGCAATTCAGCTCTTATCTCATATGCTAGAAGAGATCCTTGAGATATTTAAAAGAAGCGAGGGGAATACAATATACAGCACCTGTAGGGGAAGGGCTATAAGAATAAAATCAAATATAAATTATTACATAATTTCTTTGGATTCTAAAATTCTGTAATCCTATATTCTGCCTCTATGAATTTATTTATAGATATATATAGACTTTAAATTGAGCTTTGATAAATATGCCTAAAGAAGATCAAAGTGTGTACCAACCA
>NW_007733129.1:84415-87665 GCF_000696425.1 Galeopterus variegatus | reverse complement strand
GGAAAAGAAATCTGCAGCATGAATTCCCTAAAGACAATTAGCTTAATTTTTTCCATGGGCATCGACTGCATTCAGTGAATATTGATTAACTTTACTGCTAATTAGACTAAATGACCTTGAACATTTCTATGCAATCAGTTATATTCCATAGAAAATTTATTTTCAGTGATATTTTTGATAGCAATTCAGCTCTTATCTCATATGCTAGAAGAGATTCTTGAGATATTTAAAAGAAGCAAGGGGAATACAATATATAGCACCTGTAGGGGAAGGGCTATAAGAATAAAATCAAATATAAATCATTACATAATTTCTTTGGATTCTAAAATTCTGTAATCCTATATTCTGCCTCTATGAATTTATATATAGATATATATAGACTTTAAATTGAGCTTTGATAAATATGCCTAAAGAAGATCAAAGTGTGTACCGACCGCCTAAAGAAGATCAAAGTGTGTACCAACCATTTCAGAAAAAAATAATTTGAATAATGGAATAATGAAGTTATAAAGAAACTAATAATTAACTGGTAATTAAGAGGACCTAATATATGAAGAATTTTTCTAGTAATTTGACCTGGGCTCTTGAAATGGGCTGCAGTGAAATGAGCTACTGAGCATCTCATCACCGGAAACCCTCAGATAGAAGATCAGCGAAGCTGGAAAGGTGATTCCCTCATTGCAGAAGGGATTGGGCTAGGTTATTCCACAGGTCCCTTCCAAATATGACATACATATCATACGCTTGCATTTCTAGGCAACGTAACATGGAAATGAAGGCCGAACGTGGCCCAAATGTCTGACTTCCTTTGTTTCGAGCACTGTGATGGTAGAATCTGCTCTCATGACTGGATAAATTCGTGGAGCCTGAGACACAGGCCCCTGTCTGCTACCTACAAGTCAGCTCTTTAGTGCAAAGACCACCATGCAAAGACCCTCATGGATCATCCTTCTTCCTGCTCAAGAGCTAACCAACAGACTCCGTGGATGGAGGACCTATAAACATCAGCTTTCCCTCCAAAAGTCATCCATATAGAAACCTGAATGGATCTTACCACTGCTGTTTGGGGTAACTGCATTAAACTTCAAGGGTCATGGCTCTCTACAGCTGACTTTTTGGAATTAATCTGGAAGGTGAAGATGCTAGGAGAGATTAAACGAGTACAACTGCAATCACAATATAGGTCACCGTGAGAAAACAGCCCTGGGCTGAAACGTGCTAAGGGAGGCATCCAGGGCAGCCACACAGTGTTACTCATTCACATACTACACAAGGACTCCACATTCAAGAGGCAACATACACATCGTGGACACATTTACTTTTTTGAACTACTGTCAAATTTCTCTTGTAACTTTATTGACTCCAAAAATGGGCAATTTGTGTATTTATTAAGACAATTTTCTAGAAGATAGGAACACTATATCTTGTTGTAACAAAATCAGTATAATAGAACTATTCTCTGACAAAGGATGAACAAGTTTGAAAATCAAAGGTCTTGTTGATCAAACATCTAAAATAACCTGTGTTTTTACATGAGGAATTACATTTCTGACTAGTGTACCGATAGATAAGTATATGAAAATGTGAGCAAAAAAGTCCCTTATTGGTGTTAACGCACAGGTTAAATCTGACACTGTAGAGTGCAGTTTATGTCACTCGCTGTTTGTCTAATGTGTCAGAATAGTATTGCTGAGTTCTTCATTTAGATCTATAAATACTTTCATGATGACATAAATTACTATGTAACTACAAATATTTATTTCCCTTTAATAATACACAAAGTAAGTATTACCTGGACATAAATTAGAGANTTACATTTCTGACTAGTGTACCGATAGATAAGTATATGAAAATGTGAGCAAAAAAGTCCCTTATTGGTGTTAACGCACAGGTTAAATCTGACACTGTAGAGTGCAGTTTATGTTACTTGCTGTTTGTCTAATGTGTCAGAAAAGTATTGCTGAGTTCTTCATTTAGATCTATAAATACTTTCATGATGACATAAATTACTATGTAACTGCAAATATTTATTTCCCTTTAATAATACACAAAGTAAGTATTACCTGGACATAAATTAGAGATTGATTGTTTTTGTTACAGAAATTCTGGCAGTACAAATGTTAACTGACATTAAAATATTGCAGCCTACTGCTACATAGATATTATTTAATGCTGTATATAAAATGTGAAGGAAACCAAAATTCAATCAATAGTGCCCTTGAATCAAATTAAATAAAAAAATTCTTTGAAGAAACATGAAGCAATGCTGCTTATTAAAATTATATTATTAATGTTGAACCAATTGAAGGTTCTTGACTCTGATATCAACTTTTCCAATACTTAATTACCATGAAGAAGAGGAAGAAGATTTAATTCACCTATAAATCTATTAGTCTGGCTATGATCCAAAACAAAATTTCAAAGTCAATATTTTTCCCATATTAGATACACTATTCTCTTTAAAATAAAGGCTTATGATAATAATAATAAAAGTCATGACCTTTCCAGTGGTCTAGATATTTGTTGTTCAAAGTGTAGTCCATGATAGGCACCAAAAACAAAAATATACAAGTGGGGCTATATCACACTAAAAAGTTTCTGCACAGCCAACATAACAATCAATAAAATGAAAAGGTAACCTACAGAATAAGAGAAAATATTTGCGAACCATATATCTGATAAGGGGTTAATACCCAAAATATATAAAGAACTCATACAATTCAATATTTTAAAAAAAGCAAAATAGCCCTATTAAAATATGGGCAAAAGACCTGAATAGACATTCTTCCAAAGAAGATATACAAATGGCCAACAGGTATATGAAAAGGTGTTCAACATCACCAATCATCAGGTAAATGCAAATCAAAACTACAGTGAGATGTCACCTCACACCTGTTAGAATTGCTATTTACCAAAAGTAAACAGACAAGTGTTGGCAAAGATGTATAGAAAAGGGAACATTTGTACGTTGTTGGTGGGAATGGAAATTGGTACAACCATTATGGAAAACAGTATGGAGGTTTCTAAAAAACTTAAAAATAAAACTACCAATCCTACTTCTGGATATACATCCAAAGAAAAGGAAATCAGTATGTCAAAGAGATACCTGCATTCCCATGTTCATTACACCATTACTCTCAATAGCCAAGATATAGAAACAACCTAAGTGTCTGTTGATGGATGAATGGATAAAGAAAATGTGATATATATACACAATGAATTATTATTCAACTTTCCAAAAAAAAAAAAA
>NW_007733129.1:75611-84237 GCF_000696425.1 Galeopterus variegatus | reverse complement strand
TAAACAGACAAGTGTTGGCAAAGATGTATAGAAAAGGGAACATTTGTACGTTGTTGGTGGGAATGGAAATTGGTACAACCATTATGGAAAACAGTATGGAGGTTTCTAAAAAACTTAAAAATAAAACTACCAATCCTACTTCTGGATATACATCCAAAGAAAAGGAAATCAGTATGTCAAAGAGATACCTGCATTCCCATGTTCATTACACCATTACTCTCAATAGCCAAGATATAGAAACAACCTAAGTGTCTGTTGATGGATGAATGGATAAAGAAAATGTGATATATATACACAATGAATTATTATTCAACTTTCCAAAAAAAAAAAAATCCTGTCATTTGCAACAATGTTAATGAACCTGGAGGACATCATGCTAAGCAAAATAAGTTAGATACAGAAAGAAAAATACTGCATGACCTCACCTATATGTGGAATCTAAAAAAGTCAAACTCATTTAAACAAAAAAGTAGAAGGGTGGTTACCAGGAATTGAGGGGTGGAGAATATGTGGAGATGTTGGTCAAAGTGTACAAACTTTTATAAGATAAGTAAGTTCTAGAAACCTAATGTATACCATTGTGCATGTAGGTAATAATAATGTATTGTATATTTGAAATTTGTTAATAGAATAAATCTTAAGTATTCTCACTATGAAGAGGGAATTATATAAGGTGATGGATATGTTAATTAGCTTGATCATAATAATTATTTTATAATATATAGGTATATCGAAACATCACATTGTACACCTTAGATATATTCCATTTTTATTTGTCAATTATGCCTCAATAAAGCTGGAAAAATTTTTAAAAGTGCAGTCTATGAACTAGCAACATCACTATCACCTGGGATATTATTGGATATGCTTAATCTCAGTCCCAAGGGACCTACTGAATAAGAATATGCATTTTAACAAGATCCCTAGGTTACTCTAATGAACACTACAGTTTGAGTAGTACTCTTCTAGATAACATACGTAATTTAAACTGAGCAATATATATTGGCTGATGACCATGGCAAAGAATATATTACTGCAATATCAATAACTTTTAGTCCCTTCTAAAAATTAGTTATATCTCCCATTAAAATATTACAACATACTTTTGGCCTTCATTCAACAGATACATCTCAAAATACTTTTATCTCTCTTAGATGTATTTAACTTTGTCAATATTGATCACCAGAGGAGAAAGTATCTTCTTGAAATTACAATTTACTAACATTGAAGGCTTAAAATTTTATAAAAGAAACTGTCAAATCTAGGAACCATTTCCACAGAAAAGGAGATACTGAAGAAAGTAAGCATTCAGTCTTTCATAAGTAATTTAATTTCCATAAAAGCAAGATGCATGTTTTGAAATAAATTTATATTTACCAGTGGCCATTTTTCCCAAATTTGATTAAAAACTCAAAGTGTCTTATGATAAATAACTTTATGTGTCAACTTGACTGGGCCACAACATGCCCAGATATTCAGTAAAACAATATTCTGGGTATTCCTGTTAAGATTGTTTTGGATGAGATTAACATTTAAATAGGTAGAATAAGGAAAGCAGATTGCCCTCCCCAATGTGAGTGAACCTTATCCAATCAGTTAAAAGCCTCAATAGCACTAAAAGTTTGGCCCTTCCCCTAATGAGAGAGAATTCTTCCTGCTTGACTACTTTCTAACTGGAACATCAGTTTTTTCCTGACTTCAGGCCCAAACTGAAGCATTGATTCTTCCCAGGTCCTGAGCCTACAGGCCTTCAGACTGGAACTACATCGGCTCTCCTGGGTCTCCAGCTTGCCAATTTGCCAACTCACACTGCAGATATTGGGACTCATTGGTCTTCATAATCACATGAGCCAATTCCTTATTACACACACACACACACACACACACACACACACACACCCTGAAAAAAAGTGAGCCGAGATGCCAGGTACTCTTCAAGCTTTAATAAAGAAAGAAATCTGCTGGGCTGTTCTCAGAGTGGCACAGGGCCCAGGGCTGCCCTGAAAAGGGGACAGCACCAGGTGTGGGGGTGGTAGAGCTTATACAGTGCACCAAGGGCTGACTGATACCATCAAGGAGAGTCATTATGCTCTTGTGGATCGGGGTGGAGAACTGCGTCCTTGTGGAAGCAAAAGGGGTTTTTGTTTAAGTCAGCAGGCTTCTGTAAAGGGAAGGGGAAGGGGAGGGTTGGAGGTGGGTGGTGCCATTTTGTACTTGGGCTTGTCTAAAGTGGCACTGGTTATGTTGCAGATCTATTAACACCCTATTTTTTTATATATATATTCACTATATTGGGTGTATATGCAATAAGTTCTGTTTATTACTGCAACTTTGAAAAATAACTATTTATATTGACTGATGACCGTAGTAAGGGAATATGATACTGTTGGATGGAGATATATATATATATATATATATATGCAATAAGTTCCATTTCCCTGGAGAACCCTGATTTAGTACATGTTTATTATTTCATGTTTAACAGTTCAATTTGCATAATTCCTACAGAATGGCCTTATATTTGTAATATGTGATTCTTAACTATTCTTTTTAATTGAGGAAGGTGACCCTCTTTTTCTAATTTGCACAAAGGCACCAAAAGTGCCAGTAGCAGCCTTGGAGATAGTATAGCACACAGGAGACAGCACTGTAAAGGAGTTAAGTTTAAGTTAAGCTTAAGTTTAATATCTGACTCCATACCTATTAACTGAGTGATCTCGGGCTCATGTCCTCCACTCTGTACTTTAGTTTTCTCATCTACAGTATGGGACTAATATGGCTTAGGTAATTATACCATATAAAGTGCTTAAAACAGTGCCTGACGTGTAGTAAATCTTCAATAAATATTAGCTATTGCTTTTATTATTACCTGTAGTGTAATTTAAAGTGCATATTACAGTTCTTAAGCTCTATTTTTTAAGCATAAAACATGGTATCTGTTGCTATTATTAGAGTCACCCCATACAGAAAAGTGAAGGAAAATGAGAGGGAAAAATAACCTTCTCATTGAATCTTTGATTTAAGCATGGCATGTCACTGATCTCAATTTTGAAAGGATGGGTTTTTTCATTTCTCAGGGTCAGGAATATTTTACGTATACTCTAACTTTTCTTCTTAATACTAATCTTTCTTCTATTTTTAGAAAAATCCTGTTCACACATAATTATTCCATTCATTAAAATAAATGCTTAAGATACACTGGTGAATAATATGTAATTCCTGACCTAAAAAAACTCTCATTAAAAGAGGTAATTATTAGTGTGAATAATAGCACAGTAGCTAAATCATCAGTTGGTTTTTCTAGCCACCAACGCAGGCTTTAAATTCCAGAAGCAAAGTGATAAAATAGAAAAAGAATCTGAGAACTAGAAGGAAAAATCCCAAGGGCAGGACCGGCTAACTTAATTCTTTGATTCTTGTCCTATTGTTGGCCATTCCCCAGTGCTATAATCTGCACAAATGATATTTTAGAAAGAAAACAAATAACATTAGAAAATGGTATTCTGGTTGCATATTTTGTCTACAGAGACTATTACAATTGACAAAGATACTGAGAATTTTAAATAGTGGATAAGTTACTGCACTACCCATATGATCATTTTAAAGCAACATTTACTATTTTCCCAGTGGATGAGACTGCATATGCCTACAGCCACAGTCCACCATCACAATGTCCATGTCATCACTACAGAGCCAGGGTAAAATCCTAAGCTAATCAGCTGTCTTCCCACCCCAAACAGAGTGGCCCGAGGAGTTTAAGAAGAAGCTTCTAAGGATTCATCTGCCTGGACTATTTAAAGGAAGAAGTTGCTGAGCTATTGTGGTAGAGACAGACAACCCTAGGAATAGGGGCAGACACCTCCTAGCTTCCAGACCCGACATGACTCTGATATATTCCCAGCAAAGAGCCCTGTGTACCCATGACCATCCATCCCTGGGGCTGGAGTTTGCCCCCAAGGCACTAACTGGGCTGCTGCAGAAATCCCTTGGCAAGGGCCAGCCCCATGGCTCACTCGGGAGAGTGCTCTGGTAGCGCCGAGGCCGTGGGTTCGGATCCTATATAGAGATTGACAGGTGTGCTCAGTGGCTCAGCATGGTGCAGACCACACCGTGCCGAGGATTGCAATCCCCTTACTGGTCAAAAAAAAAAAGAAATTCCCTGGCAAGCACCCAAATCCACTTCAGTACACTGGTTGACATTCTTTGTCTGACTAAACCTTATATGATTTTGGACTTTACTTTAAATTTTTTCAGCAGTTAAAATATTAACATTCTGACTGCTTGATATTCCCAACAGTAGTCTAACTTAATTTGCTCCACCACTATGCTTTTATTTCATTCTCCTCACTCACCAAATTTTTTGTTTGTTTGTCTTGGTTCATCCTTAGAGTCAGCAGAATGTCAGAGGCAAAAGAAGCTGACACAGGGCCGGCCGGTGGCGCACTGCTACAGTGCGCCGCTTGGGAGCGTGGTGGCGCTCCCTCCGAGGGTTCAGATCCCACATACAGACCGGTTCCCGCTCACTGGCTGAGCGAGGTGCGGGAGCAACACCGAGGGTTGGGATCCCGTTGCCAGTCCCGGTCCGGTATGGGCGCAACACTGAGGGTTGCGATCCATTGCCGGACACGGAAAAAAGACAAAAAGGAAAAAAAAAAAAGAAGCTGACACAAAGGAGCTGGGATAGTGGCTACAGAGAAGCAGTGATGAAAAAGAAACTGCACGACATGGACTAAATGTTTGTGCCCTCCCCCCCAGTTCATATGTTGAAGCCCTAACCCCCAATGTGACAATATTTGGAGAAGGGGACTTAGAGGTAATTTGAATTAGATAAGGTCATAAGGGTGGGGCCTCCATAACAGGATTAGTATCCTTATTAGAAAAGGCACCATAGAGCTCTTTTCCTTTCTCCTTCCCTCCACCCCCACCCTCTATACACATGCACCAAGGAAAGGCCATGTGAGCACATGGTGACAAGGTAGGCATCTGCAAGCCTGTAAGAGAACCCTCAGAAGGAACCAAATCTGCTGGCACCTTGATCTTGGACTTCCCAGCCTCCAGAAATTGTGAGAAGTAAATTTCTATTGTTTAAGCCACCCAGTCTGTAGTATTTTGTTACAGCAGCCCAAACAGGTTTATACAGCTAGCATGGAATAGAAACCAATGCTATTGATCTGGATATCACTGTAAATCTTCAGTGTTCTGAGTCCTCCATTATCACTGAAACATGTCCAGAATTATTTGCTCACTTATTTATGTAAAAAGGCCTACAAAATTATAAAACCTATACTTAGAAATTCCTGTGATTAACACTTTTATTAAAAGACTATATTGCATCAAAACAGAATTCTCGGGCTGGCCCGGTGGCACACTCGGTAGAGTGCGGGCACTTGGGAGCGTGGCAGCGCTCCCGCCGAGGGTTTGGATCCCATATAGAGACCGGTCCGCTCACTGGAGGGTTGTGATCCCGTTACTAGTCACGAAAAAAGACAAAAAGGAAAAAAAAAACAAAAAAAAAAAAACCAGAATTCTCTTGGAAATGTTAAGCTGTTGGAAATGTTACAAATAAAAGTATAAGCATGTTTAAAGATGAACCAGGAGACTAACCATCCAGTGCACCAAAAGTTCAAATGTAAAATCAATTTAACTGAAACAATTATTTTCAGTCTTTTGACAAAATTAATAAAATTCCTTATAGATAGGCATGGTGCTAAGAGCTATGTGTGCAGGTTGGGGGTGGGCAGTAAAAAATCAAGTAATGATTAAACCCTCAATGGACTTCATCGTGCCTATTATAGGCATATTCATTATTGACTTTATTTTTCAAATTCTCACTTGTGTGCTATTTATTGTGACTTCAGATCCATACTATGAAATATATGTCCTTATTGCTAAAGTGAGCGTTTTTCCAAGTATAGAGATAGTTATCAATTTGATTTTCAAGAATTAATATAGCCTACTAATATATCAATGCAAAAAGAAGGAGAAGAAAAAAAGTCAAGATCAAAAGTTATTCACTTAGTTGCAAAACCAGACTACTGAAAGGCTTACAAGCTGCATTCAGGCTCTCCATTGGAGATAATGAGACACCATCTGCTTGTCACTCATTTACAGAGATTTTTGTAGCTGGCAAAGAATGATGAAATATCCATTGAGAGCCAGTTATACCATCTATTTTTCTGTAGTACATAATGCAAATGCATATGTTTCTTTTAGAAACTAAACAAAATTTTTTATTAAAAGAAATACACTTTGAATTTATTTAATCTCTTAATACATCTTCTAGCTGGAAAAATGTATTTTCTCCTTCAAAGAATGTTTGAGTTGGGAGCTTACCCACACCTGTTTCACATTTGTTCAAAAAAAGGGGGGGACTTTAGTGTCTCCTGTACCCATGCCTAGAGGAGAATAAAATGAAAGTTCAACAACAGCAGCAAAATGATTTAGGATTGAGAGAAACACTTCCCCTACCCGGAAAGAAGTGAAGAACTAGTTTTTATGGTCTCAAAAGTGGATTGAGGAGACATAATATTAGTCACAGTTAATTTCCTATTGTCAAATAACCTCTTGTTTAGATTTTCATGCCCTAAAAGAATGCAGGGGAATATTACATTCCGAATATTATAATCAAGATTGTAATAATAATAATCAAGAAAATAATAATAAAGAAAGCAACTAATTTGAAAACAATTTAAAACTAAAGTGTGTGACATAAACTTTTATTTACCTATAAAAGGCAGGATGTAGGGTTGTAAATGGCTTTATTCCTTGCTATGCTGTGAATGTCCTCCCAAAACTCACTGGAGCTTGATTCCCATCATAGTAGTGTTAAGAGGGTGGGAAATTCGAGTAGGGTATTTGAAAGGTGGGGTTTTTAAGAGGTGCTTGGATCTTGAGGTCCATGACCTTGTGAATGGATTAATCCTCTCATGGATTAATGGTTGAATAGTTTAAAGGGTTATTAGGGAATACTGGTGGCTTTATAAGGAGAGCAACTTGCCATTCTTGGAATGTGAAAATTTGTGTCACCTAGGGACTCTGCAGAGTTCTCACCAAGAAGGCCCTCGTCAGATGCGACCCCTGTACCGTGGACTTCCCAGCCTCCAAAACTATAAGAAATATATTATATTTTCTTATAAATTACCCAGTTACAGCTATTATGTTATCAGCAACAAAAAAACAGAATAATACACTCCTCTAGTACTATTTCCTCGTATGTAAAATCATGTTCTATTTGTCCTCATATATAGAACAGTGTTCTGTAGCAGCTCTAGAATACTACCTGGCTAAAGTAGTTTGTTCTCACATGGGATAACATCAAAAAAATGACAGGCAAGTACAAAGTTTTCACACTGCTCATAAAAACAAACAGAATCATAGCTAAGAGGCTTATAAACTAAATAATGGTATTTCTTTAATATTATTTATAAAAAATATTATCAAAAATTGTTATTTTTTTAGAGACAGAAACTTTCATTCAGAAGAGCACAAGTCATCAGTAGGTCCTTAGGAAGATGACAGGAGTACATTACAGGTCACAGAGGATGAGAATGACTTTAGATAGAAGAGGTCCATTCTCTCTTGAACCCACTCCAAACCACTGTTCTCACCACCTCTTCACTCATGACCTCCATGGTGCTAAACACTATCAGCCATTCTCAGTTCTCATCCTACCTGAACTATCAGAAGAGTTTGACATAGTTGACCACTTGCTCCTCTTAGAAATATTCCTTCACTTGACCCCAGGACCCACACACTCCTGACTTTCCCCCAACATGGACACTTCTTTTCCGTCTTCTCTACTGTTTCTTCCAAATATCCCCAACTTCTGGACAATCAGATGCCCTAGACTTCTTAAACTTCTTTTTTCTATCTTCACTAACTCTGTTGGTGATCTGACCCAGGCTCATGGCTTCAGACACCATCCACAGAAGCAATGACTCCCAAATTTACCTCTCCAGCAAGACTTCTTGCCTGAACTCCACAGTTATATGCCTTTCCCCCAACTCAACATCTCCATTGGATGTCTAACAAGATTGCAGACATAGCCTGTCCGAAGTCAAACTTCTCGCTTCCCCCAAAATCATGTTTCCAAAAGCTTCCCATCTCAGTAAATGCAATTGTATTGGTCCATTTCTTCAAGATAAAAATCCTCAAGTTGTCCTTTATTCCTCACACCCCACATCCAATCTATCAGTAGGATAGATTAAAATCTCCATAGATGATAGATACATAAATACGTAGATACATAGATATAGATCTCTTTAAATATGGGACATATAACCACTTATCACCTACCTTCACTGTCACCATTTGCCAAGCCACCTTCAGCATCTACCTGTATTACTGCAGTAGCTTGACTAGTCTCCCACTTTCTACTTTTCCTCCTTCATCTATTCTTAATACAACAGCCAAAGTGACACTTTTAAAATATAAATTCAGATCATATCACTACTCTTGCCAAAGCCCTCCTCTGGCTTCCCATCTCAGAGTTGAGAACAAGATCTTTCTAATGGCCTACAAAGTTCCTCACTGTATGGCTCCTGTTACTTCTCTGACCTCATATGCTGCTAATCTCCCTTCACTCGTTCCACTTCAGCCTTACTAGCCTCCTTGTTGTCCTCGAGAG
>NW_007733129.1:66924-74611 GCF_000696425.1 Galeopterus variegatus | reverse complement strand
CACTCATGACCTCCATGGTGCTAAACACTATCAGCCATTCTCAGTTCTCATCCTACCTGAACTATCAGAAGAGTTTGACATAGTTGACCACTTGCTCCTCTTAGAAATATTCCTTCACTTGACCCCAGGACCCACACACTCCTGACTTTCCCCCAACATGGACACTTCTTTTCCGTCTTCTCTACTGTTTCTTCCAAATATCCCCAACTTCTGGACAATCAGATGCCCTAGACTTCTTAAACTTCTTTTTTCTATCTTCACTAACTCTGTTGGTGATCTGACCCAGGCTCATGGCTTCAGACACCATCCACAGAAGCAATGACTCCCAAATTTACCTCTCCAGCAAGACTTCTTGCCTGAACTCCACAGTTATATGCCTTTCCCCCAACTCAACATCTCCATTGGATGTCTAACAAGATTGCAGACATAGCCTGTCCGAAGTCAAACTTCTCGCTTCCCCCAAAATCATGTTTCCAAAAGCTTCCCATCTCAGTAAATGCAATTGTATTGGTCCATTTCTTCAAGATAAAAATCCTCAAGTTGTCCTTTATTCCTCACACCCCACATCCAATCTATCAGTAGGATAGATTAAAATCTCCATAGATGATAGATACATAAATACGTAGATACATAGATATAGATCTCTTTAAATATGGGACATATAACCACTTATCACCTACCTTCACTGTCACCATTTGCCAAGCCACCTTCAGCATCTACCTGTATTACTGCAGTAGCTTGACTAGTCTCCCACTTTCTACTTTTCCTCCTTCATCTATTCTTAATACAACAGCCAAAGTGACACTTTTAAAATATAAATTCAGATCATATCACTACTCTTGCCAAAGCCCTCCTCTGGCTTCCCATCTCAGAGTTGAGAACAAGATCTTTCTAATGGCCTACAAAGTTCCTCACTGTATGGCTCCTGTTACTTCTCTGACCTCATATGCTGCTAATCTCCCTTCACTCGTTCCACTTCAGCCTTACTAGCCTCCTTGTTGTCCTCGAGAGCTGCAGACACACTCCTGCCTCAGCATCCTTTGCACTTGCTGTTCCCTCTGCCTGGAACGCTCTTCCCACATAGTTCACTTCCTGACGAAGTCGGCAGGCCTTTGCTCAAGCATTACCTCAGTGAGGCCTTCCTTGTCCACCCTGTTTTAAATGGCAGACCCTTCTCCCCATCTTTTCCACGCTCTTACCCTCCTTCCCTGCTTCATTTTTCTCCACAGCTGGTATCAGCATCTACCACATATCAGGTTCCCCGGGAATAGGGTTGCCAGATAAAATACAGGACACCCACTTAAATTTGAACTTCAACTCATCTATAGGTTGCAGGACCTCACCTGCAACATGGAATGGCCTTGACCTTCCAGTTTGATATAAAAATGAACAAGTTTAATCTCAATGGATTATTTGGGATTTCAGTTCCCTGTAGCCCCAGCACAAAAAACAAGAAATATCCAAATGCTGTGATTTCTTATTTAATCCAGCTCACCTCTGCCCATGTTAAACATCTTGATTTTGTAAAGAGGGTTTTCAATATAAAGCATTCCCAGAGCTTAGTAAGAAAGAGGCTCCTTAGAATTCCTATTCTGTTACCCTAAAATGGTTAATTCTGTCCTGCCGATGTCCCTGACTAGACTGTGAACTCTTGAGAGCAGAGTCTATGTGTAACTATTCTTTAAATATCCTTAGTTTCTAACACAATACCCAGCACCCAGTACATAGTAGATATTCAATAAATGTTTGCTAAAATAGTACATGTTTTAGATTAATTTGTGCCACATTTTAGATGGTGATTTTGATTAATCTGGTCCTTGTTTGTTTGTTTGTTTTGATTTGTTTTGTGACCGGCAAGGGGATCGCAATCCTTGGCTTGGCGTAACCTGCACCGCGCTCAGCCAGTGAGCGCACCGGCCATCCCTATATAGGATCCGAACCCGCAGCGGGACCACCGCTGCGCTCCCAGCGCTGCACTCTCCTGAGTGAGCCACGGGGTCGGCCCTAATCTGGTCTTTTAAATGTATCAAATAGGCAATTCCTACAAAAAGCAACACTTCTGTGTAGCAAACTCCATGGGGGACTGCCAGCTTACTACTAATGCATCTTGGATTTATGTGATGTCCCACTTTTCTGAAGGATTTGAAGTGATTTTCTACATATTGCCTTATTTGTAACAATTTTTCTTATATTTCTTAAATGATCAACAGGGCACATAAGTAAATAAGAAATCTAAAACAAAATTAAACATTATGATACAGTTCCAAACTCCTCATATTTCTGCTTCAATTATATTCTCTCACATTATTTAAAGAAAATCTGAATTTCAACCAATAGAAAAATACTAAGTATCAGGTATAAATCAATAGTTTTTAAAAGTGTAGAAAGGACATTGTTCTGCCGTATTAAGGAGGTGGAAGCAAAGCATGCTCAAGGCTGTATAGGTATCTACCCCGAGACACTGGGGTAGGGAAGGCAGAGGGGCGTGAAGGACAATACTTTGCACTTCTGGGAGGATAGAAAGC
The DNA here is from genome assembly GCF_000696425.1 of Galeopterus variegatus. Taxonomy (NCBI): domain Eukaryota; kingdom Metazoa; phylum Chordata; class Mammalia; order Dermoptera; family Cynocephalidae; genus Galeopterus; species Galeopterus variegatus. Next base: position 72,086 of record NW_007733129.1, on the reverse strand, counting down.
ACCAGAGGCTGACTGAGTAACTGTAGGAGACAAAATTCCTTCCACTACCTTGATTCAGGTGTTTTGAAAAGTTGAGATAGATGCTGTCACAATGGAAGGGACACTGGTGGCATAAATACATGTGTGTGGGCAGAGGAGGTAGTGTGGTTATCCAAGGTCACAATCAGTTGAGACCTGGATTCAATAAAGATGTCATCACAGGAAAATAAAGCTGTTGAAATCGTGACAAGACTTTCAAAGGTGTATAACGTAAGTTTTATAAATTGCAATATATCAACCCCCACATAATCTGTTCTAGATAGTCCAGTGCAAAATCTCCATCAAAGTAGAAAAACTAGAAGAAAAAAAAAAGAAACACTACAAATTTATATATTCTATTCTTTGTTGCTTCCCCATTAAACTTTTTTACTCTTACGATTTTGCTACCCAAGATTTTGTATTTTGTAGATCTTTGGGGAAAAGGAAAAATGGTGCAGTCAGAGGAGAAAATGTCCACATTGCCCCACTGAATGGGGCAATTACGTGTTTAAGGCCGAATGTGCTCTTCCAGCTGTGCTCCTGGGGAGAGGGTGAGCCTCATGCTCTCCCCTCTACTCCAGGTCAGAATGCCCACCCACATGGGGTAAAACTCCTAGCAAAAGACCTCAGATACTCTTGTACTTCAATAAATTTCACTTAGAAATGAGGCAAATAGGGCCTATATTGAGAGCCTCCAGCCACAGCTTGAGTAGGCAGCTCCGCAGCCCAGCTTTACCCTGACCAGCTGGGCTAGGGAATTTCCACTACCAAGCAGACCCCATGGGCAGCCAAAGTCCATACAGAGTGCCCCAGGCCCTGGACACATCTCAGTTCTGGTCCTGTGATGGACTTTCTCCTGGCTGCGATGGCTTACTTGGCACTTAGGATAATTGTTTAAACTCAACCCTCAAATTCAATAACATTTAGGGAAATATTAATGCTAACCTACAATAACCAGATAATCAGAAAAATCACTAAGTTTTTGAAAGGAAATAAGGTTTTAAGAGAAAGAGGCATAAACTATGTTTTAAATCTAAAGGCATTTGCTTAGCATTCCAAAAATTTTTACAAATAAATCTTATAAAAAGATCCCTTAAAAAAAAAAATAGCCATGTGTATTGGTGAATGAACTCATTCTTTTACACTTGTAATCCCAGTACTTTGACATCAGCAGAATTTTTTTAGTTGAAAGAAAATGTAATAAGCAGTATAAGTATAATCATGATGCATAAACCATTGGATTCAAATACTGTCATTGACTTTGCTTTAAAATGAAATTTTTGGCTGACATACTTAAACTTTGGTTAATCACTAGCAATTTCTTGGTTAATATAGTGACATTTCTTATTTTCAAATCAGTAATTCCAGATAGACAAACTTTAAAATCTCAGATTTTCTTCCCTATAAAAACTGGATTATTTACTTAACCACAAATACTTCTTGAACATCTTTTATGCCCACATCACAGAAATGGACACTGCATAGAATATGACAATGTAAGGCTTGCTCTCTAGGACTCTATAGTCTAGAAGGAAAGATAAATCATACAGAAGGATGACAGATACAGATATATAGAGTGTCCATGGAGTAGCCCAGATAAGAAAGGATTTAGGAGAACCGAAAGCAATGGGAATACTCATTTTTAGACGTCCGTAGAAAAACCTCATGGGGGAAACAGACTTAAAATTGTACAAGAGGGAGGGAATCAGGAAGGGTTCAATGCCAGGAATAACATGTGCCTTCTGGGATGTAAAGAATGACACTAAAGAGGAGAGAGACTGGGAACCATCCTCTACCCCAAAGGTTAGTTTTTAAACCACTTTTGGTTATATGGACCTCCAGAATGCCCTGACTTCGACTAATCTGATTTTTTTTTTTTTTCCTTTTTTTCTCTTTTTTCGTGTCTGGCAACGGATCGCAACCCTCAGTGTCGCGCCCGTACCGGACCAGGACAGCAACGGGATCGCAAGCCTCGGTGCCGCGCCCGCACCTCGCTCAGCCAGTGAGCGGGAACCGGTCTGTATGTGGGATCCGAACCCTCGGCGGGAGCGCCACCACACTCCCAAGCGGCGCACTGTAGCAGTGCGCCACCGGGCCGGCCCTCGACTAATCTGATTTTAATTCAATTTATCATATGAAGACTTTGCATTCTGATCTCACTTTCTTAGATATTCTGCATAGCCTCTTTCTTTCCGATATCCACATTTCTGTAATTCCTGTGACTATAACTAATCATTCTCAACAGTTCTCTAACACTGAAGGCTCCTATAAGCATGTGCTCTTCCTGCAGAGTTCCCTGGGTGATAAGTTGGTCCCCTCCTTTTGATCTTTTATAGCTTATTCCACTCTGAGATCCATACTGAGCAAGCCCCATTGTATCTCTTTTTAAATATGCCCAAAAATGATGGAACACTAGATATATCACCAAAATATCCAAAGGAAGATGGTTTGCAGAATTTATTTTTTTGAAAACATAATGATATTATAGATGAAGATTCCATTTTGAATGTAAAAATTCTAAACCCCCAGGCTATCCCTGTGTGTTCCAGAAATAATACTGTACCAAAATTTTCACAATTGAAAAGTACAGTCCACTCTTTGCAACCCTTTTGCTGGACAGAACTCAGAAATACAGGACACGTGTCCTTTATGACCCCTGTTCTCCCTTTAGTTTCCCTACTCACCTTCACTTTCTTTTTGCCCTTTAAAGACCAAACAGTTTTCTCACTATGGATCAGATTTTCTCTCTCTCTCTCTCTCTCTCTCTCTCTCTCTCTCACCTGTCATACATAAAAGAGATTCTAGATATTATTTCATAATAAGATCTGAGGGACTTACTATGCTGCCCCCAGTGAATATTTCCATTTTTAAAGAGAGCCACAGCAAGAAGGCAATGCTTTGCCCAAGACAATGAGTTGCTATAACTTGAATTAAAATTATGGGAGAGGAAAGTCATACTTTTAGTGGGGAAGTTGTTTGGGGAGTTTTTGATAATCACAAAGTAGGAAATAACTTCTCAACACTTCATTCCTTTTATATTTAAGCAGTTAGTTGGCATACACCTACTAATGAATGAGTGGCGGTAGTAGTACTAAAGAATAGCTAATGTTTGAGTGTTTATTGCTATTAATAGCTAACATTTATTGTACACTATCTGAGCATTTTACATGTATTGTCATTTAATCCCCATTATTATTTCCAATTTAAAGATGAAGATGTTGAGGCACAAAGAGGTTCTGCACCCAAACAGCTGTAATTCAAATCCAGGAACTGTAAACAATGAAATCACAACTGCTGAGAATTAGCAACCACAGACCCACCAGGAAGAGTAACCAGCCCATGTGCCCATGGAGCACACAGAACTAGGTCTTTTACTAATCATGATGTGGCCAAAGCCATTGGAAGTTGTGAGAAACACCCTCACCCGTCTAAGGCCAAAGGATGGACATGGAGACACAAGGTACAGCAAAGCAAGACTTTAATTACGGCCTTGCAAGTTTCGGGTGTCTGACGGGCAGGCACACGGAAAAAGACTGTAACAAGCAATTTATTTCCTAGTGCACAAGTCCCTTCTCCCACCTCCTCATTGGCTGAGAGTACTTCGGGACACACAATCTTCCCGGATGACATCTAAAAGTACCCCAATTTACGACCCCCTTATAGGAAATTTTTTTGTCTGAGGGCTCAGGACAAGCCCACAAAAAAGGCCCACCCAAAACCCTGTGAAAGGAGAAACATTAGGAAATGAAGAGAACGATAAAGGGCTATTAACTCATTACCATCTCAAGGACAACTTTATCTATTCAGCAACCCCCCAGGAATGGGCTGGACCAGTCAGACAACTTTTGAACTGGGCCTGAATTATTTCTGAAAATGAAACACTTAGATTATTTTCTTACAGAAGTGTACTGCTCTTTTCTCGGACTCTCCTCCCACATTGGGCCCAGGGTCTACCCTCACCCTTCTTAGCTTCTCTAGCTGCCCACTGCCAGACACCACCACGTTCTACTCCTTCCTCCCACCTTCCTTTCTCCTTACCCCACGCCAGCTCTGCTCTTCAAAAAGAGGAAGTAAACTAACATACTGATGTATCTTTCCTGCAGGATTCCAGGGGAGAACTGGCTAATCTGATTAATCCACATCGGTGCTTTTATTGCAACCAACCACTTTAAACTGTCATACTGAAACATGACTGTTTTCCATTTCATGAATGTTACTCAAAATGTGATTATCTATGAAAAGTGTAAACAGTGCTTTCACAAAGAAGTTTATTTTGGAATCCACTTTCACAGCATTTTCAGGTTAGGAAAGATCTGTGTGGTCACCTCGGACAGCTTCCTCACCATGAAGTGATATAGCTGAGCTGCGGGGAGTTCTGGTGACCTGCTGAGGTTACACGACAAGTTTGTTCCAGGGATAGAACCTGGATAGATTTTCTGACTTTTCACCCAACTTATTTAGCAAAACTTTAACAGGTATTTCTTTATGTCAGGTACTGACGATAAAAAAGAAACACAAAATCCAATGTTCTTTCTACTCCATGTTCTTAATTACAGTCAAGTCATAAATGTCTTTATGGTGAGGGCAGCCTCCGCTGCTAAAAGAAATAGTGATATCTTCACACTCACAACAAGAAAGCTCTTTGGGAAGAGCAATGTTTCTCCTTCCTGTAAGATAAAGTGAAGTTAGATTGTGAGATGAATAGTTGGAGGCAGCAAGGACTTCATGAAATATTTATTTATATGTTCATAATATAACCCAACCCCCCTTATTTTGCTGGCGAAATAAATAGGCATCAGTGAAGCTACCTGGTTTTACACTTTCCACCACATCTGCACCTTCTATTCCTTCCGGTTGGAAGTAAAACAAAATTTTCAAGAAGAATGAGCGTGAGATTCTAAAATGTGCTTCCCAATCACTGAGATTTTTTTGTAACTTCTATATGGGGAAGAAAAATGAATCAGAAGAGAGATAGGCATGAGGCACTGTATATCTGCCTCCTTTGGCAACACCATCTTTTTTAGGTTGGCGGAGAAAAGAAAGAAATGGAAAAACAAAACTAGTATTAATGAACGACTGGCTGAGCAAATGGTGAGCATGACACTCTCTAGATGGATTTTGCTGGCAATTTTAAGTTACATGAT
>NW_007733129.1:65549-66267 GCF_000696425.1 Galeopterus variegatus | reverse complement strand
AAAACAAAACTAGTATTAATGAACGACTGGCTGAGCAAATGGTGAGCATGACACTCTCTAGATGGATTTTGCTGGCAATTTTAAGTTACATGATCTTTTGACCCGAAACTGGATGTTGTCTCTGAGATGTGGAAAATCTAATACAGCTGTGACTCCAAGATAAAGATTCGAAATGGAAACAAGCTTTTTCAGCACCCCTGCTCAGTGCTGACACTCAAGGGTAATAATGCCACAATGACTATTTTCTGAGAGAACAAAACCCTGCAATGTGTCCCATCAATTCTTCTTGCTTTCTTTTCTAAACATGCAACTAATGATAGATTTTGACATTGTTTTCTACATAAAGTTATCACTACTTCTTGCTTCTTCCTCAAAAATTGACTATTCTTATTTTTGTTGGTATTTGGGAACCAAATTTCAATCAATGTGGAATGTATGTCACTTAAATAGATTTGACTGCCCCTGCCTATCAGAGATGCTCCATAGTAGAAGCATAACTGTTACTGAGGGGTTAAAGTCATTCTACAGTCATTTCTCAGGCTTTGTGATATGCAGGCAAGTCTAAACTAAAACATGAATAATACTTTTTAATATACCAAAGGCTGACTGCCTTAAGTTGTTTTTCTCCCTGCTTACACCAAAGCATAATAGAAGTATTATATGCAATTCAAAATCCATTTCAAGCCAAGCACCAAAAATAAATTATGAATACTTTAAA
>NW_007733129.1:63641-65272 GCF_000696425.1 Galeopterus variegatus | reverse complement strand
TCTACAGTCATTTCTCAGGCTTTGTGATATGCAGGCAAGTCTAAACTAAAACATGAATAATGCTTTTTAATATACCAAAGGCTGACTGCCTTAAGTTGTTTTTCTCCCTGCTTACACCAAAGCATAATAGAAGTAAGTGTTATATGCAATTCAAAATCCATTTCAAGCCAAGCACCAAAAATAAATTATGAATACTTTAAATAATGAAAATATACATATGAAATGTTCATATTTTTATGCCTACAAAAGTAGTAAATATAGGGTCAAAAACAAAACAACAACAACAAAAAAAAAAAACCTCAGACCCTTCCTAAATTATGAATACCCTGAAAAATAATTTAGTCATCAAAATGGAGAAAGTACACGTGGAATTTATCCCTCTGTGCTTTGCTTAGTTCACTCAACATAAGTTTCTCCAAGCTCATCCACATTGTTGCAAATGGGAGAATTCCATTCTGTTTTATGGCAGAGTAGTATTCCATGGCATATATGTACCACATCTTCCTTATCCAATCGTCCATTGATGGACATTTAGGTTGCTTCCATATCTTGGCTTTTGTGAACAGGGCTGCAAGCTAAGAGAGAAAGGAGGAAGGAAATAAAGACCACAGCAGTGGTGTGTTGGACTTGCAGAGGGAGAGAACATACCTAGGGATACAAAATGGAGTGGGGAAAAGGGGATGTGGAAGGAGGTCGGGGATAATTGAGGGGATAATTGGGTGTGGGACATGGGGTATAATTGCAATTTGTGGTAATGGGCATGCTGCCAGTATGGATCTGGCCATCACATCTTGGGCACAAGTGGTGACAATCAGCTTTGTACCCCATGAATATTCATAATGAATTAAAAAAAGAGAATCAATGGAAAAGAAAAAAAATGGAGAAAGTTACTTGGTATGGAAATAGCTGTTAGAGTGAAAATATCAAGGACTGACCTTATATTTATATATAGAAGATAAACACCTTATGTAATTATTTCATTCAAAAACATCCATTAAACACTGTGTGTCAGGCATTTTCATATGAGACTACATCTAATATTTATTGGGCATCCACCGTACAACAAGCATTCTGTATACTGACTTCACTAAATCCTTATAACAGTTCTACAAATTAGGTACTAGTTTGAATCATGTGAAAATTCCATTTTTGTGGGTCAAAAGGGTTGAATAATTGCAGATTCATAAAATGTGACAAGAATGTTAATATTTTCATTTTATAGGTGACTCAGAAATTAAATAATTTGTCCAAGTTTATACAGCAAATACCGGTAGAGTTGGGATTTCAATCCATATTCTTTCACCACCCCACCACACCTCACTTCATCTTAAGTAGTTGTGATTAAATTGGAAGGATCCCACAGCCCCCCAAACTATAGGTCTATTGCCCTCACCCCCACCCAAGCTAAAAGATCTGAATGGTTTGAGTGTCTTGTCTTCAGTTTAAGGATTTGATTCTATTAAAATCCTTCATTCTCCGCAGAGCCTCTGCTCCTATTTCATTGGCTTCATTATGGCTATAGTCACTATTTTCTGAACCAAAATTTAGAACATCCGATCAGAGAGAAACTTGGGTATTTATAAGGAAAAAGATGTAAAATGGTTATAATTGATAGTATCCTAGAAAATTTG
>NW_007733129.1:46632-63337 GCF_000696425.1 Galeopterus variegatus | reverse complement strand
TAGATTCTGTATAATATATCTGGGAGGCTTCTAGGAAAAAGGAAAGAGTTACCCAGGCCTCAAAAGTAAATTAGGCAGGAAGAAGAATACAGAAAAATTCGTGGTTCTCAAACTCTAGTGTGGATCAAAAACACCTGGAGGGCTTGTTAAAACACAAATTGCTAGGCCCACCCTTGAGTTTCTGGTTCAGCAGATATAAGGTAGGGCCCAAGAATTTGCATTTTTATAAAATTTCCAAATTATCCTCATGCTGCTGGTCCAGCAAACATATTTTGAGAACAATTCGTATGAACCACTGAAGACTGGAGAACTAGAATGAGCAATACCGACAGTTTGTACTCAACCTAAGGTGTTTGGGCTGTCTGGAATATAAATATCACTAAAAAGCTACCTTGACTTGCTCCTTTGAAGGTGATCTACCTCAGTGCAACCTAGAACATTCTCTTAACTCTGATCCAACTGCCACCTAGCACAACCTCAGCATCCAGGAGAACCAGAGACAGCTGCCAATCATCCATTCAAGTTAGAAGACTTAAGCAAGTACCCAGCAAGAGTCACTCGTTGAGCTCCCGTTTTCCTGCAGTTTGCCTCTGTAGAGTTGCTTATGAAGACCAATTGAGTCTACAGGCCTCTCTGCAAAGAGAAATTTTCTTGAAAGCACTCAAGTATCTCGTTGCTTTATAAGACCTTTCAAGAACTCTTTCATTTGTAAGAAAGTGAGCACAACTTTCTTTCACAACTACTTAAAATCTTGTTTCCAGAGATCTATAGAAATAAAAGTTGCTAATTCCCCTGCACCTAATGCCAGTCCTGACTCTGCTAGACACTTTCCGGTTCCCTGATGATCTTGACTTCAAACGATACAAGACATTTGTCTCACAATCTCTCACCATCAATGGGCCTGCTCAGCATATCTAGGCTTTGTCTCGATTTTAAAAAGTGAGAAGTCTGAGGCTTAATCAATATTTTTCAGACTGATTAATGAACCTCGACCCCCATGCTACAGCTGAGCCACAGGTTTATAAAGCACATTCAGTGAGGCAGTACTGCACTTTATCTTCTTTGTCTTACCAAGTAAGTAAATAGAATCAATAAAGTGGACAAAGTGGCTAATGAGCAGCCCTCGTAATAGAAAGACTATCCTACCTAAATCAGTTTAAAAAAAAATCCAAAGACCTTAAAACCTCAAAAAAGAGACTCTACTCCTCTGCATCTTTGTCTATCAAGCTATCTATGTATTATCTACCTATCACCCACTCTACGAACAATAGTATAATTTCACACAGCTCAGCTTTAAATTTGCCAATAGTACCAGTAGGACCAAACTAAAAAGTTGTAATGTGTCAAAAAAGCAAATGGAATACCCAGGGCAATAAAATACGAGAAGAAAAGCAATAAAAAACAACATGACAAAGATTACGTTACTATAGGAGATAAAGAGGAATTGTCATAATATGTTTTCAAGGAAATAATAATAATAAAAGCATTATAATTATGAACTCATTTGGACTTTGCCCCTTACAAAGAGACATTAAAAGTTCAAAGAGCCTCAGAATTCTTTCTTCCTGCAGTTGAAAGGACTGGATGTCCCAAATAAAATCAAAGAATGATTTGAATTTTAGAGATAACCCCTAAATGTTTACAGCTGTCCACAGAGTACCACAGTAAATAGAAAGAAGGCAGGCTTCAGTTTCCTAAGGATGTTCTGATTACTTTTATTTATTTAGGATTGTATCTGCTTTTTAAAAGAATGTAATCACTGACAATGAGGAACACATCTAAGATAGAATAACTCAAGATTTAAAAATATAGGGAACATTAATTAGTAACTGGATGTATACATTTCCACAAAAGATAGAGAAGGATTAAAAAATTTCAGATAAGCAAAAACAACTATTTAGGCTAGCCACATAGTAAGATATCTAAGTATATAATTATTTGTCCCAAGATATTTTATTTTAATTTATTTACATGACCTACAATAAAGTTGAGTGAAAGCATAAAGGCAAATATATAATTTGCATTTGTGTACAATAAAATGTTGATCATTTAGAATTAATTAGACTCCATAAATTAACCAAGCTGAGACTGAAATTTGAGCCATATCTTCAAAATAATTTACTAAGCAAATCAACAGTGCAAACATGATTATAGGACACTTTTTTTTTTTTCCTTTTTGTCTTTTCTCGTGTTCAGCAACAGATTGCAACCCTCAGTGTCGTGCCCGCACTGGACCGGGACCGGCAACGGGATCGCAACCCTCGGTGTCATGCCCGCGCCTCACTCAGCCAGTGAGCGGGAACCAGTCTGTATATGGGATCCGAACCCTCAGCGGGAGCGCCGCCGTGCTCCCAAGCAGCGCACTGTAGCAGTGCGCCACCGGGCCAGCCCATAGGACACTTTTTTAAGGACTTTGTTATACTAATTTTTTGTGTGCAAATGATAACCCCGGTGGCAAATGGGCCTTGTTGAGTTTTACAATTAAGCAAGAGCCAACCTTCACCGCAACTGGTTACTTCTTATTCTTGTGTTTCTTTAAATTCCTCCTAACTCACAGACGAACCCCACACACATCTGTGACTACCCCCTCTTCATCCTGTGCTCTCTCCCAACCATAACAGCAACACAGAGATCCAGTTCTTGCTCCCAAAGAAATCAGGTAGAAAACTTGGAATTCAAAATTAGAGCTGAGAGAAGGAGTCAGACCCCATGGCAACCTGCCCTTTGGAGATAGCCAGCCTACACTGGCTGCCATCCCTCCTAAAGACTCTCTTACCATAATCTGTATTCATTTCCTAGGATTGTCATAACAAATTATGACCATCTGGATAGCTTAAAACAACAGGAATTTGTTCTTTCACAGTTCTAGAAGCCAGAAGTCCCAAATCAAGATATTCCAGGGCTACACTCCCTCCAAAGACACTCAAAGGCTCTAAGCAAGAATCCTCACTTGCCTCTTCCATCTCCTGGTGGCTCCTGCTGTTCCTTGGCTTGTGGCAATGTAACTCCAGTCTCTGTCTCCTTCTCCATGCATTAGCAGAGTGCTTTTCAGCTGACAAAGCAGTTCCACATACATCATCCCATCTGATGGTCATACTCTGCAATTTAAGTACTAATATTTTCATTTTATAGAAGAAATAACTGACTTCAGAGTGGTCCAAGTTTACACAGCTAGTTAGATGTCTTCTAAGTCCAAATCCTATAACACTCCCAGGCTACTCGTCTCTCCCTTCACAGTGTATTATATACACAGCCTAAGATGTTTTCAAAGTGTTTTTCCATTCTAAGTGAATTATCACCAATTAGAGATGTGGGGAATATCAAGGAAGAATCCTCTTTTCCAAAAAATCAATATGCTTCTGGGATGGCTTTTGAACAGGCTTCCTCAACGAACCCCGACAGTGGTTCTCAGCCCCAGTTGTACATCAGAATCTTCCTTACATGGGGCCCAGGCCTCGACAAGTTTAACAAGCTGCCTAGGTGATTCTGTCCAGGTGCAGCCAACGTTGAGAGACCTGNCCCTCCCTCTCCCATCCCCCTCTCCCTCTCACACACACACAGACACCCACACAGTGCCTTTCTTTTGTCATCATTTCCTGAAAGCAAAAGTAACAATCCCAACCATGTCTCTTACACAAGAAAATAAGATAACATACTATATTTAACCAAAACTATTGTGAGAATAGGGGCACCAGTGCAATGCTGCATGTCATGTTTATTGCTGGTCAGCAGAATCTCTGGACACCCCTCATGACATCCTCACTGCTATAAACATGTAGGCTCTGAGATCCAATTCTGTGACAGAAAGAGAAAGTCCAGTGCTCTGGAGCGGTTAGAAAATAGAAGAGAACAGAGTTGGCCACTTAGCACACCAAGGTTCAGGGTTCAGCTCCCTGAACTGGCCAGCTGCAAAGAAAAAAAAAAAAAAAAAACGATCATTTAGACAGAGGGATAAATACCATATGTACTCTGAGCTAAGAGATAAAGAAGAAATGAAAGAAAGACCACAGTGGTGTGTTGGACTTGCAGAAGAAGAGAACATACCTAGGGATACAAAGTGGAGTGGGGAAAGGGGGGTTGGGAAGGGGGTCGGGGATAATTGAGGGGATAAGTGGGTGGGGGACACGGGGTATAATCACAATTTGTGGTAATGGGCATGCTGCCAGTATGGATCTGGCCACCACATCTTAGGCATGAGTGGTGACAATCAGCTTTGTACCCCATGAATATTCATGACCAATAAAAACAAAACAAAACACTACAGAATAATGATAATAAATAAATAAAAGAAAGTCCAGTGCTCTGCTAGGAAAATGACAGACAGATATGTCTTCCCCAATCCCAGTTATTTAGTTACTTTCTTTGACTAATAATTTTTGTACTTTCTATAGCACTAGAAGCTTTTACTCAAAACAGCACCAGCCCCTTATTTATTGGCCAGTCTGCACTTGTGACGTAACTATGTCTTTAATCCAGAGCAAAACAAGAGGGCCTTGATGGAGTCGGTTATTGGCTTCAGGTGGCAGAGAAAGTCTGCAACTGGCTGCTTCTGAGGTAATCCTCATGGATGTCCTGCCTATGGGAAGTTGACAGACACCAGGTAGAGCAGAAATTACACGGAGCATCCACGAACAGGAAGTCCAGAGAAAAAAAGATCTCTGTCCTTATCTCCTGTTACAACCCAGCCCCCTTCTCCCTGTGTGCTGACAGTCTCAGCCATTGCAGTTAGAAGTTCTCTTGATAGGGCAACAAGCAGGTGGAGAGGTCTGAGCATTCAGAGAGGAAACATCAAACATACGTGCCTCTGACATACGTGCAGGTAACAGTGTGAGAGCGCATGCATGTCAAGTTCACAACACTGAGCTTGACTCAGCCTCCAGCCTCGTCTCTTGCCACTCCCTGTATCACGTATCCCAGCGTAGTCCTCCAGACACACCTGTCAAATTGCTTCCTGTTCCACTCAGCAGCCTGTTATTCACTCTTCAAAAGCCCGTTCTCTGTAACATCCCTCTAAGTTAATTACTCTCTTCTGGGTATTTTTTTCTGGACAACGATCTATAAGTATTTCTGCCTCTCTACTTATCCCATTACACTGTAATTGCTAGTTTACACATTTGAGTCCCTTACTAGAAGGACAGGAACTCTAATTAATTGGGGAGTGGGGATTGTTTGGGAAGGGTACTCTTTCTTTAAATTACCAAAATAATACATGCTTGTTGTCACAAATTAAATATCAAGGTGATAAAGAGTTAATAGTCTCATTTTTCAAAGGAAGATATACAAATGGCCAACAGGTACATGAAAAAATGCTCAACATCACTAATCAACAGAGAAATGCAAATCAAAACCACATTGAGGTATCACCTCACCCCAGTTAGATTGGTCAGTATTAAAAAGACCAAGAACAGCAAGTGCTGGTGAGTACGTGGAGAAAAGTACACTGTAAAATAGTACAGCCAATATGGAAAACTGAAACAACTACTGATAGAACTACCAAATGATCCAGCCATCCCACTTCTGAGTATATACCCAAAGGAATGGAAATCATCACATCGAAGGGATACCTACACTCTGATGTTCATTGCAGCTCTATTTACAATGGCCAAAATATGGAACCAACCTAAATGCCCACTGACGGGAGAATGGATAATGAAAATGTGGTTTATATACTCAATGGAATATTTGTCAGCCATAAAAAAAAAAAATGAAATTCTACCATTTGCAGCAACATGGATGAGCTTGGAAAAAATTATGTTAACTGAAATAAGCCAGACGTAGAAGGAAAAATACCACATGTCCTCACTCATAAGTGGGTGCTGAGAAAGAAGGAAAGGAAGGAAGGAAGGAATAAAGGAAGGAAAGCCCACAATAATACATTGATCTTTCAGAAGGAGAGAACAAATCTGTGGTTAGTAGAGGTGGGAGGTGGGGAGGGACAGGAGGGCTGGGGAGAGATTGGGTAAGGGGCATAAAAAACAATTATGATTTGTAATAATGATTATGCTAATAATATTGATATTAGAAATAAATAAATGAAAAGATTTAATAGTCTTCCCATATCCTTCTTTAATTCTAACCCCTTCCCCTTCATAAACAGTATTTATAATTTCTCTCTATTCTTATACTAAAATATATGGGGGGGTGTTTGTTTCACAAAAATGATATCCTAGTCTATATATTACTCTAACTCTTTTCTTTTTACCACTTAACATTATATCATGAGCATCTTTCCAAATCAATACACTTTGATTTAAATTGTTTCTTTGAAAGAATGAGGTATGAAGTTAGGAGGCAAAAGTACAAAATGAACAATTGTTAGAGATACATCACAAATTCATCTCCATGCTTTCAGCAAACAATTCAAAAAGGAAAACTCAATTTCACCATGTCTGTAATTAAAAACAATCCAGTTTTCCAAATAGCAAGTTTTCTTAAATAGTTCTGAAGAAAAATTTATTCTCTGCTCCTCATAAAACAATGGTTTAACTACAATGAGCAGTGTTCAGAAACATCCCTACAACAAATATGGCATCAGTTTTATAGGGTGAACGATCAAGGTCCATCAAAGTCATAACATCTCATATCTAGCAAAAGACCATAGAGCAGTTCAGTTATAAACAATTCCACTAAAAGACAAAAAGAAGTGTTCTAAGGGCAGGGTGGTTAGTTCTTAAGTGGATGCAAATGAGAGCAGCTAGAACAGGGTTTCTCAACATGGAGTCTGTAGCCTTCCATCCCCACCCCCACAGAAAAATTATGTACAAAAAATTGAACTCAAAGTTTGGTTATGTTTGTGCATGTCTAAATTTTTCAGGGAACACTGCTTATGAAGATTTATCAGATTCTCAGAGAGGTCTGTGACCAAAAAAATGAAAATGATTTGGAAACACTAATGTGGAAGAACACACAGCCTGTATGTCTTCCCATAAATTCTCCATAAATTTTATTTCTCTCAAATAAGATGTTGACAGTTATTTGTTCACCTGTGTAGCCCTGGTCCCCAGCACAGATGCTGGTCCAATGTAGGTGTACTGGGCTGAATGTTTCTGTCCCCCAAAACTCATATGTTGAAATCCTAACCCCCAAGATGATAGCATTAGGAGGTGGGGCCATTGGGAGGTGATTAGGTCACGAAGGTAGAGCCCGCATGATTGGGATCACTGCCCTTACAAGAAAAATCACAAGACAGATGATTTTGTTCTCAGCCATGTGAGGACACAGTGAGAAAACAGACGTCTGCAAACCAGGAATCGGGCCCTCCTAAGGCACCTGATCTATGAGCACCTCAGTCTGGGACTTAATGGCTTCCAGTACTGTGAGAAATAAACGTCTGCTATCTAATCCACCCAGTCTGTGGTATTTTGTTATAGCAGCCTGAGCTGACCAAGACAATAAGCTTTCAATAAATACATGCTGGGTAACTGATAGTTGAGCAGGAGAGAGCTCCATTCACAATAGCTGAAAGGACCTGGAAGTAATGCTGTTCTCTGCAGCTGTGACAGTTACCTGAACAGAGGAAAGTTGAGGACCCTGCCAAGGAAATGATCCCACCTAGAAGATGGGTGAGAAAGTGCCCTAGGGCACAAACAAAACTTTTCCCAGAAGTAATTTGTAAACACCTCTAGTACTTAGATAAATGAATGATCGAGGCCTCAAAGTTCTTCACCACAGCTCAAGATTACCATATTTTAGTCACTTTTGTATGGCTTGCCTACAGGAGTATGTCAGCCTATCATATTATGTATGTGTGTTCAATGGCAGTGGTTGGCAATATTGATATACATTTTCCCCTTAAATGGACTGATCACTCATTTAGCTGTCAGCTTGCATCTGCCACTGAAAGAAGGAAGACAAATTGACTCCATTTTTCAAACTCAGCAGAGTTATTTATTTTGTTAAGCACAACATATTCATCTCTGCTAGTTTTTATATGGCAGTGAGAGACTCAAGCCATCCGGTTGTAAAACTAATTAATGGAAACAACCTTTAAATTACTGAACAGGCAGTCCAACATTGCTGATTAGATTATATGGGAATAGTGAGTTGTGAAAAATTATCATTCGAATAAATCCAGATTTTCATTTTTTTATAAGAAAGGGATTTAAGCAGCTTCCTAATCGAGAATTTTTTTTGTTGTTTGGCATGCAAGTAATTGTAGTATTTTTTCATTTTTTCCTTATTCTGGTGTCATGTAAACATAGCTCAAGACAGCCATTATTTTTGGCATGTGTTCGGCTCAGAAAAGAGACACAATTAAATAGATTACCTTGCAAATTCTCTACTAGGGAGTGAGAAAGAAGAAATTTTGGAAGACCCTTTTTGAAGCAGAGAGAGAAGAAAAGGAAAAGGAAAAGAAAACAACTACTCCCAAACAAACTACACCTGTTTAAGAATACAGACCCCTCAATGCTGATATGACTGGGGAAAAAATTCATACAGTCCTGACTCCAAAAATTAATTTAAAGACTGTACTTGAAACATGAATTTTCACCTCTATCATGATTTTTTCCCCACCTTTCTTCCTTCTAAATGAAAATGTTGGTGATTTCCGTCAACATTTCTTTTATTAGAAAAATTTCTTTGCATTAGAAAGAAGCCTCTAAAGGAGCACGATATTGATTTCTCTCTCAAGACTAGAAATTGCTGCTACTCAGAAACTATTTAAAATGTTTACCCGATAAACACGGAGATTGAGGTCTATTTTGTCCTCTCCATCTAAAAGCATGAAGAGACACACTAAACATTAACTCCCCAAAGACCACTTCAACATTTAATGCTGTCACAGGTATCCCTTTCAAAACGCTTTTCAATTTTTAAAATTCCTCTTGTTTTTTCCTTTCACAAGAAATTATTTTGCACAAAGCTATTATACAGTGAGTTGCTCATTTTAAAAGCTGTCACAGGTATCCCTTTCAAAACGCTTTTCAATTTTTAAAATTCCTCTTGTTCTTTCCTTTCACAAGAAATTATTTTGCACAAAGCTATTATACAGTGAGTTGCTCATTTTAAAAGCGTTTGAGGGAAGTATTTTATACATTCTAAGAAATGACTAGCCAAGCCTGTTATTCCACAGTCAGTTTCTGAAACGCCTTCAATCATCCAAGGGCAGCGTTATAGGAAACTTGGTGAATTTTATTTTTGGTGCATCAGTTAACATCCTAGAGCCCTGTCAAGCCAAAGAATTATTCCTGGAGGGTTCTTTGTGCTGACAATTTTCTTGGCCCAGGGAAATAAAACTTACAGAAATCACTGCCATTTATATGAGTCAAAAACACAGGATCCAAGCCCGCAGCTGCACAGCTCACCTCCCTCACCTCTCCTGAATTTCATTTTGATATTTTGCTCATAATGGTTTTTTTAATTAATTTTGATTTTTTAAAATACTGCATTGAAATATTATTATCTTCGTTACTGAGATTTTTGGCCTGCCATTAACTTTTGTACAATAAGTGAGAACCTCACTCACCTTCTAGTGCTCGCCTTAACCATGACCTCCCCAGGGCTAACCCTAAATGTCTATGCCAGAGGGAAGGAAATGCTTAATGTAGAGACCCATCATGTTTAATTTTGGTGGGTCTTTACACTAAAAAATAAGTTCTATTATTTTTTTCTTCCTTTAACTTTCTCAATGCATATCTATTGTATTTACTTAGAAAAGAATAAGCAAAAAATGAAAAAAATGAAAAAGCCCCTAATGCCAATACTCAGCAATAACCACTGTTAATAACTTGTTGTGTATCTTTCCAGACCTTTCTCTGTTTGTGAAAAGTACATTTGCATCAATAAGATAGACAGATAATAGATTAAATATTTAAAAGGTATGACTATATAACAATTTTCTAAAATAGCCATGTTTTAAGAGAAATAACATTATTTCAATTTTTACAAATATATTAATATATTTATTTTTCTAAATATACTCTCTCTGTGATTGTGGATAATTTCAGCATCTGTGCCTACCAGAGCTTTTCTAACCACTACAAGAACCTTTTAACGAAACTTTTAAAAACATAAAAGAGGAAATTAATAAATCAGAGATATATGTAGTTCCACAAATAAATCAATTTCCAGGACTAATTTTAAAGCATAATGATAATCACAATCTCTCTCTCTGTCTTTTATTCTCACTCTCTATATCTATCTATCTACACTTAACCTGCCAATGGTTAAATACAAGTGTAAGTGTTATTATTCTTATTAATAGTCCCATTCATTTAGCATAGGGGATAACATTATGGACTTTGATATAAAACAGCCCAAATGTGGATACTAGATGTGTAGGCTTGGGCAAATTGCATTAGTGTTTTAATCCTAAATGTTCATATACGTCAAGTAAGTGTCATAAAAATACCTACCCTCATAGGCTTGCTGCAAGAATTGAATAAAATAATTTTTATAAATGCTCATCATAGTGATGGGCACTGAGTAAGCATTCAATGTACATAAATTATTAAAATTAAAATAAGTCCCATCCTCAAAGGAAAGTACAATCAAATGGGAGAGAAGGCCATATGTTCAAATAATGCAAATGTAGTTATGTAAAATGATAAAGGTGGCTAAGAATGGGATACCCAACCTTTGGGTTCAAAACTTGAAAATCATGTTAACTAGTGGACTTACTTTATAACCAATCTCCATTTATGGGAAAGTCCTTTACATCTTAAACAATATGAGAGCTAAAAAGAAAACTAATACAAAATGGCCATGTAAAATGTCTGTTTTTTCTTTTTCCAACTGATTTTCCAATATGGAGGAAAAGATTACAGAGAACGGAATTGTCCCGTGAAGTATACCTATGTGACAAAGATGCTACCTGAACATCAAAACACAATTGGGATATTATGAACAGAGCTAAGTGTTATAATCAAATAAAATCAACAAAATGTATTTGACATTCAATAATAATGGATCCTATTTAGGTTAAATCAGGAGTAAGAGGCTTGAAAACAGTGTTCGTTGTATAAATATTTATTTAAGGAACCCATGTAAATATTTATATTGGAGACATATGGGACAGAAAGTGTTACTCTCCAAACAGAAGTTTAAATTACCATCAGGGAGTGAAATTAGAAAGAATCAAACTAGAATGATGAGATGCCATTTATATCAATAACACCAGCCCAGAGGCTCTCGATCTCAGGTTAAGAGTTTCAAGAGTATCCAAAAGCTTAATCACAGTGACCTGGGTATGAATGTGGGGACATATAACAAAACTGATTCTAGCTAAGTTTAATCTTAATAATTATGTAGTGTCCTCTCTGAAGAAAGAATGTGCTGTCATAAGAGTACCAGACTGTACAGTATAAAATTAGAAATCAGAGGGACAAAATTCCAGTACCATTCAAAGAAGAAGACACGGTGGGCCGGCCCGGTGGCGCACTGGATAGTGCGCTGCTTGGGAAGCGCGGCGGCGCTCCCACCCGAGGGTTCGGATCCCACATACAGACCGGTTCCCGCTCACTGGCTGAGCGAGGCGCGGGAGCAACACCAAGGTTTGCAATCCTGTTGCCGGTCCCTGGTCCGGTACGGGGGCAACACTGAGGGTTGCGATCCGTTGCCGGACACGGAAAAAAGACAAAAAGACAAAAAAAAAAAAAAAGAAGAAGAAGACACGGTGATTATCAAAGAAGAGTGTTCTGTCTCTGTGTCAACTGTAGATCTATAATGAGAAAACACGAATCAGATTGATGTAGCTTCATGTCACTAGTCATCACCCTCATTGACCTGATTCCACTTCCTATGGTCCCATGATGAATACAGTGAGGCTTCCCAAGTGTGGTTAATGTCTCCCGCCTGCTGAGAGCTTCAGGTCCTTGGGAACTCAGGCTCTGCCTTCTACCCACCATTCTAAATGCACTCTATCAGATATCTGTTCATTTAATTTCATTCCTTCAAACTAGGTTTTTTGTACTCCATCCAGCCCCTTCGGGTTTTTTACTCTATTTGTCTCTCCATTTCACTTTTATCCTGAGTGCTAACTTTCTGATTTTGTTTGTCCAAAAAATTATGCATTTCTGAATTATCCAGTCAACTTGTACAATTTCATTACCTAATGATGCCCTCTGATCTGTGCAGCCATTTTCCAAAACCTGATAGATAGTATTTGCTGCTACTTTCTGAAAATTTAGAATAATTATCTATAATGATGGCAGTTTGGTCTACCTTCAAATTGTACTCACATGGGCATTCCTAGATTGGATAAAACCCATGGAAATATGATTTCAGGAATCCAGAAGTCTCTTCACATCTATATCAAGTCTCTAAATACCAGTTTCCACTAAAAAGAACCAGGTTTCCTAGAGAACCTCATTCCAAGTTTTCTTGTACAGGAAAAGTGCAAGAGAAGCATCTATCTTGTCCTAACAGAAAGAAAGGAAATATTTAAAGACTATTGAAGCTGTGTCAAAAGGATACAAGAGCTAAACTGAAGAGCCCACCACTGGCCAAAGATAAAATAATTTGAACATCCATAAAAATAACAACTGCAGTATATTAAAATACACCAAAAACATTATTTGAGTTCATAATAACACTTCAAAAATATGGTTCTCCAAGTGCTAGGAAACAAACATGTTATTTTGAAAACTAGTAAATAAAGGGAAAGAATCAAGTCTTTCTTATATAAACAGTATTCAGGACAACCAAGGAGTTGATGAAGGGAAGTTTCTCTTTTAAAATCATTCCAGGTAATAAATTAAGAAGCAATGATAGAATCCTGCTTCTAGCCACGATGAAGTAAAAAGGATTTGATTTGTCATTCTATCATAACAACTAAAGAACCAGTCAAAATATGTAAAACAGTAATTTTTAGATGTTAGACATCAGGTAGTAAAGAACAGTGATTCATGAGAGTGAATGAAGCTAGCCCTAATCTTGCCCCAGCTTCCTTCTCAAGTGGCCAGGCCATGCAAAGAGGGAGAACCCAGATACAGCCCTGCAACCTTGCTGAGTTAAGGAGATGAAGGGCAGAGTCCAGGGAAGTTCTTTTCACCCAACATTTTGAATTTCAAATCGCCAATATCAAGAACACACAAGCATTAAGTTGATGTCATATTCTATATACTAAGTACCAGAAGCCCTAGAAGTCACTTCCTTTTAGCAGAGACTCAACTAAAGTTGATAAAATTCATACGGAGTTAGCGGCAAACATTTACTCATGATCTGGAAGGTGAGGATGAGATATTGTATGATCTTAAATGTCATTCTAAAGAATCTGGAACTAACTTTAAAATAATTCTAAGTGATGCTAATCTTTACTATCAATTAACATTTTTTAACCAGTATGCTCCCAAGATACTTTTTTTGATCATTTTTTAATTAAGCAATATATTTAAATGCCACAAAAATTTAGACATAATAATCATTCCTTTTCTTACTATTGTTAAATGCATGACAACACCTACAAAACCCATGCAGGGACTGGTAGGTCCATGTTGATAGGCATTTAAACTTTAACCCTTTTGTAGACAGCACATTACACACAGGAAATGCCTCAATATATATGGAATTCTGCACTAAATGCAGATAATAATGGTGCTAGTTGTTTCCCTGGGCAATCTAAAATTAATCTGTACTTTCATGAAATGTATTATATGGTTTGAGACAATAGCATTCTCGTTGGCTAAGACTGAATTTGTATTGTTCAAGTACAAACTTGCTCTGGAAGATAAAGACAGGATTAGGATCTGAAATTAGGTTATGACTTACAAAAAAGACAGTATTTTATTTTTTTTTATTTTTTTTTTTATTTTTTTTCCTTTTTGTCTTTTTTCGTGACCGGCAACGGATCGCAACCCTGATCCAATTCAAGAGGCCTCTTCTGGGTAGATCTTTATACTCTGATTACCCATTTAAGACCTATCTCCTACCACAGCTGATGGGCAGGCAAATTCCTTCCATCCAAGGAATGCAATAAAAATAATTTCTAGCTCTCGTTTCCCAAGCTGCAGAAACTGGGTCCAGAATATTTATCCAAAACTAAGGTTGGTCTTGATTCCAGGCCAGGGGTTAGTAAACTTTCCTGTAAAGCACCAGGTAGTAAGTATTTCAGGCTTTGTGGGCCACATACCATCTCTGTCACATATTCTTTGAGTTTCTTTTGGTGTTTCTGTCACAGTTCTTTAAAAATGTCACAATCATTCTTAGCTCATGGATCATACAAAAATGGGCCACTGACTGGATTTGCTGATCCCTGTCCTGAGTATTGTTCTTCCAGTGCTTACCTGCTAATCCCTCTAGAAACTAATCATACACTACTATTAGTTACCCATAACTAGCAGGATTCTTCAATCAGTTTGAACAGCACCCACTCCCAACATATCTGTCAAGGGTTTAAAAGGAACCCTTAAAGGAAGGAAGGACTTGTCCATTTGTGGGGAATGCAGTCAGCAGACAGCACCAGTTCCTTCAGGGTCAGCCTCAGGCGGACAGAGATGCTTCACTCCAGATCAGACCTTTCCCAGAGCAGCTTATACCCAGTGACTGAACAATGCATGCGTACAAATTCCAGGCCATTTTGTCCCAACACAGACAATTCTGCTTCCTCCCTATTCCTTTCACAAATATTGATCCTGAATAAACATCTTGCACCCAAACTCTATCTCAGCATCTGCTTCTGACAAGTCCAGCCTGCGACAGTCTTAAACTCAATATATGACAATTGTATTATCCAATATAATACACCAAATTAATGAATATCCTTTTCCCAATTGCAAACCAAAAAAGTCATTTCCAATGTCACAACTGTGTGCAGTTTTTTATGTTATTCCAGCAAACATCTTACATTTTTAATTTTTTTTTTAGATCAAAATGTTTGAAGAATAGTAGAAGCTAATGGGTGATTTTATCCCTGTGTTTTATGAGATTTCTTACGCCTTTAGAAGTCCTTGTTTGAGTTTCAAGTTCTTGGCAAAGCCCCTAATCATTCTTCGATTCCTGAAAATTATTTTAAAGATTTTTCAGTACAAAAGAGAGCTATTTTAAAGATTTTTCAGTATGCCAGTCTCTCCCCATCAACCACTCTCCACTCATGGGCTTTTCTCCAAGATAAAGGCTTTTAATGAATTGCTCTTTAATGCAAGGCCATAGACTGAACTGAGGGACACTATAATAAACAGTCCTGTGAAATCTGTCAGTGTTTCTGCTGTAAGGATACATTGAGGATATTCATCATTAAATTGAGCCATGTCATCTTTATGAGGCCATTTGGGAGAAATGCATGTCTAATATCAGCATCAAAAATTGCTGTGCTTATCCTGAGCAATTCACTTGCTTTTTATTTTACATGAATCATGTAGAGCTCATCATATGAGAAGGTAGTCCACATAGTGGTTAGACTGACCTAGACTGCTTCATAGCCTAGCTCTGCTGCTTACTAGCTGTACAACCTTGGATAAATTACTTACATTTTCTGTACCTCAGTTTCCTCATTTGTAAAATGGTGATAATAATAGCACCTTCCTCACAGGGTGATATAATGAACTAAAGGATATGTATAATATGTACATGATACTTATAACAGTGTAACACATAATTAGCTATGTCATAGCCATGATTTCATTTCTAAGTTGGACTACTAAAGGCCAAATTTATTTACTTCATGGGGTATATTTTGTGTTCTCTGCTCACTTCCCTAATATTTTGCACTTGGTTTTTACTTTCTGAAGTAAACTTTCTTAACCTTCTCTTTTTAATGTATAATACTCATCACCTTTTTCTGATTATGAAATTAATAAACCTGCAATGTCTGTTCCTTTGAAAATATATAAATATAATATTATTGATAATAAATACCATTTATTGAATACTTGGTGTATGCTAACCACTCCACTAAATGCTTTGCATATGTCACTTAATTTAACCCTCACAACAACCTTATTGTTATTTTCTTCATTTCTCATATGAGAGAATTAAGGCCTGGAGTATCAAAAGCAATTAACCCAGGATCTCACAGAAAGTGAGAGTTGGACTCACATCCACTTTACAATTTCACCATCCTGAGATAATTACTGAGAATATTTCAATAAAGTTTCCTCACCTATATGTGTTCTTTGCCTATATATAAATGCATGTATTTATATATATTTTAATTGAGATATTTAATGCAATTTTTTACATTTATTTAAATTTTATATCATTGATAAGTATTCAAAAATAGAGACTCTAATAGCTACATAATACTCTACCTTACGTTTATGTCAAAAGTATTTAAGCCTACTACCCCATTGTTTTTGCCATTTTGGTTTTTTTATAAAACTTTGAAGTTTTATGGTCATACCCAATTATTTATCTAGTAAAAATCCTAGAAGTGACATTACTGAGTAAAGAGATAGGAGCACTCTAAGGCCATTATTCATATGTATTTCCAAAATGTATTCAAGAAGTATTGATCAGTTTATTTTCTCACCAAAGTCCAAAGAGGTTATGTATCATATCCAAGGTCAAAGTAAAGTGTGTGTGTGTGTGTGTGTGTGTGTGTAAATTCTATTGGATTTTTTTTTACACTTGTATTATACAGATAGAGTCACTTAGGGGAAAGTAACATCTTTACAACCAAGAATATTGGCATGTCCCACCATTTATTCAAGTCTTCTTTTGTAATTCAGTAAAGTTTTATAGTTTTTCTTTACATAGATCTTATACATCTGGGGTAAAATTTATTTCTAGATATTTTCCTTTTTTTTTTTTTTTTTTTTTTTTTTTCATG
>NW_007733129.1:42786-45632 GCF_000696425.1 Galeopterus variegatus | reverse complement strand
ACGTCCGCGTTGCTCCCGCGCCTCGCTCAGCCAGTGAGCGGGAGCCGGTCCGTATGTGGGATCCGAACCCTCGGGCGGGAGCGCCACCGCGCTTCCCAAGCGGCGCACTACCCAGTGCGCCACCGGGTCGGCCCTAAAGGTTTTTTATTACTGTGAAAGTGGTTGTTTTCCATTATATTTTATACTTGTTGTTCTATTGTATAAAGGAAAGCTACTTAGTTATGACTTTATTCTTTTTATTAACATTTAACTTGCAACAGAAAATCTTTTTTCTCATATCAGTACTATTCACTATTTAGATGATTTTCTTGGATGTTCTAGATGCCAATTTGAAGATCAGTCAAGAAGCAAATATCATCTAGTAGGAGCTTCCTACCCTTTCCCCCTTTCCTGCCCTTGGATTTGGTTGCACAGTTCCCTGGAGGAGTAAAGGGCAAAGATGAGGTGGGTGCAGTTAGCCCCAGCAGGGAGAAGTATTTTTTCACTGACCCTGTTTAAAATTACAGAGTCACAGCAATTAGAAGCAGATGTGCTTGCTCCCTATGTCCTGGGCAGACTTCTTCTACCACAGTCCCCTGGTATGTCACAGCTTTAGCAGGACCCAAGAGGTTTCCCACAGGAACGCACCAGTAGAAAATCATTCCTGATACTTGCAGGGAAGAGAGGAGACCATACAGACAAGAGTAGACAAAGGCATAATGACTTCATGAAATGACCCTAATATTTTTCAAATGTAGAATCTATTTGTAAGGTGTTTTAGTCTTTAAAAAGACTGGTTAAGTCAAAAAGAAAGACCATGGTTTGTCACCTTACTGTGTGTCAAAATGTCTTTTTATTTTTAAGATCAAAAGCAGGATATTGCTCACACATTATCAAACATTATATCTTTTATTGATTTATGTTTGCTTCATAAGCCATGTGCACCCTAAGATTTAGATTTTCTGTGTGCTCTTGGTATGTGTGTTTCCTTAAGACTGGATATTGTGTTTCTAATTTTATGGCCTTTGTCTGAGGAAACCTTAACTACAGTGTTCCCCACACACATGCCTGACCCCAATGCCAAGGTCATTGCCTAAAAATTAGTAGTGGGGGGCTCCAGCTCTTGCTCCGCTACCAGCCTGATATATGACTTTGAGAAATTCACTTTATGTCACTCCTTAAAGGGGAAAAGTCCTATGACACTATTTCTAACATTCCTATGACAATCAAAACTCCAAACAGCCGACTTTTAGTTTGTCAAAGACCTATTATCCAGCTTGTGATTTACTCATGCTTTTTCTTATCTTTTTCTGCCCACTATTAACCATGCCATTTATTAAAACCCAGTCACAAAAGACAAAGGCTTAAAAAGCCTAGACCATGAAATGTAAGAATTTCATATCTGTTCTTTTCTGAGTTTCCCATCCAACACTCCACCTGCTTGGAGGCTTCTGGATTCCTCGGGGAGATAAGGAGGGGCCTGCGCCTGCTGGTGAAATGTAAGAATTTCATATCTGTTCTTTTCTGAGTTTCCCATCCAATACTCCACCTGCTTGGAGGCTTCTGGATTCCTCGGGGAGATAAGGAGGGGCCTGCGCCTGCTGTGCTCTGTCCTACACTGGGCATTGTCTCTGAGCAGTAACAGACCCAAGGGCTCGGCTGCTACACTGGGAAATGTATGTGGCACAAATAAGAAATTAAATGAAAATTTTAACAGTTTTAAGTTTTTAGTCATTCATTATTTAAAGCTTAAGATAAATCTATACCAAAATTAAACTACTCTGAATGACAGAAAAAAGATTACATAAAATACCATTTTTTAGAATCCTGCCATGACATCTGAACATTTGCTGCATCATTTTCCTGCCTTACAAAATACAAAGAAAATAGGTCTCCTCATTGAGATGTACCTGTTATACATCCTCAAGTAATTACAGAAAGGGCATGTTAATATCACTGTCAACAAATGAAGAACTGAGTCACCCATACGGAGACGTGAATACAGTTTGTAGTTATTTTCTTCCACATGAGACCCCTCACGGAGAAATCTTTTGAAGCGACGACATAGCTATGCATTTGAAGAGTTTACTTACCAAGACTACAAGTTGTTTTATGATATAGTGAACTGTTACTGTTACTTTTATCTAAGTCCATTTACCTCCTGTTCTTTCACACAGTGATTAAAACTTTGGAGTTGTGCATTATTATACTAAGAGAGAGGAAAAACGATCCAGCTGTTGTTAGGACCAAGGGAGGTTGTCCCCTTCAACCTCTTGAAGGGTCTCTCAAAAATCATCTAATAAACACAGATTAAAATGAAGAAAAGGCATAACGAATTTTATTACATTATAGTTTTACATGGCACAGGAGCCTTCAGAATGAAGACCTAAAGAGAGAGGAAAAATTGTCCATATTTATACTTAGGTTCTAGAAACAGGCACAGCCATGTAGAAATGTGATTGGACAAGAAAAGTGTGATCTACTGTTAGACTGAGTGGGGAGACCCAGCAAGGTCTGTCTGATGAGATTATTCTTGGCTTCTCTGTGTCGCATTCATTCTTCCAGGGTATGGGGCAAGACCCTCTGGAATGGGGCCCTTATGACCTATGATCAGACAAAGTAGGTCAGAGAATTTCTTTGTGGCTAACTCTAAGACAGAGAGGCAGGAGGGAAGATTAGAGTATAGACATATGACTCGACTTGGGGAAGACGGATTCTAGTTTCTATGGCTTGCCTTAGGGGAGAGTGAGGCTGAGAAACAGGAGAGCAGGAGAAGGTCAGAGGAAAAGTCTGCTTTTGAGACTGATTCTGAGGCCTTCATTTTGGGATATCACTTTCTGAGCTCCCACACTGCTGACTGGTGTGAT
>NW_007733129.1:41274-42654 GCF_000696425.1 Galeopterus variegatus | reverse complement strand
ATAGACATATGACTCGACTTGGGGAAGACGGATTCTAGTTTCTATGGCTTGCCTTAGGGGAAAGTGAGGCTGAGAAACAGGAGAGCAGGAGAAGGTCAGAGGAAAAGTTTGCTTTTGAGACTGCTTCTGAGGCCTTCATTTTGGGATATCACTTTCTGAGCTCCCACACTGCTGACTGGTGTGATCTGCTGGGCCCCGCACCTCTCTGTGGGGTGGTGAGGTAGAACCTGAAACCAGACTGCCTGGACTGAAACCAACTTCCCATGAAGCACTAGGCGATCCGCTTAATTCTGTGCCTCTGACCTCTAAAATGAGGATGACAGTGGTACTGACCTCACAAGGTGGCGGTAAGGGCTATACAGGCACTATACCTGAACGCTGTGTGTGCCGTGTCCACCCACACCATCCTCATTGGCCTCGTGCTCCTGCACACGTAGCTTCTTTAATTCCTCTAGAGTGATGGGCATGCTCCTTCCTCGCAGACTCTGCACAGGGAGTTTCCTTTATAGCATTTACCATGTAGGTAATTTATATGTGCATTCATGTGCCTATTTGCTTAAAGTCTGCCTTGCCCCCAGCTGTAACATCCATGAGGTCAGGAAATCTTTTTTGTTCACTACTGTGTACCTGGGACTATTTCAGTGCTTACAGTTGATGCTCAGTAGATGTTGAACACTGAGTGAATAAATAATAAGCCTCAGAGAAGAAAAAGTATCAAAATAATTTTTTAAACCATCATAGAAACTTGGGTTTGCTAAGTCCCCATGTTTCAAGTCGGTTCCTTATCTGCTGTATCACATTACATCACATTTCAACTTAGCTGAAAACCTTAGAGGTGTGTTTTTACATATTTTCTCTCAAAATGCTTCTTCAGAAACCATATTGCAGAAGTTAATCATGTCTTTTAGAGAACTACATAAATATGTGATAGGATCTCTGAGATTACCTCATTTATTTCTTCTTTGGAATTATAAATACTGTGAATGAAAATCTAATCAAATTGTGTCAGTCAATAGTAAACATGATGTCCCCAGAATGAAACTTCTTAGCAGATGATGCAGGACTTTGAAACAATGTTTTTCCCTTTAGGAAGTAGAGACAAAACTCCAATAGGTTCAGTGTACCCTAATAACACAGTTATTTTGGTTTAGGGAATGCAGTTTGAAATGAGGATGTACTTGCAGAGCAAGAAAATGATGTTCCATGGGGAGTATGTATTTGATTTTTCACATGGCTAGTATATTATTAATATTTTCCTATGAGGAAATTAGTACCTTCATAGGGCAACGACCAGATGACTAACATTATAAAAAGCATTTTGGGGCCGGCCCGGTGGCGCACTGGAGAGTGCACCGCTTGGGAGCGCGGTGGCGCTCCCGC
>NW_007733129.1:29959-40501 GCF_000696425.1 Galeopterus variegatus | reverse complement strand
AAAAAAAAATAAAAAGCATTTTGAACTGCTCTGGGAGAAGTTTTCATATAACAGAATTATTCAAATCACCATTTAGAATACGCTTAGAGGGTCTTATAAACCTTCAGGCCACAGGGAAAGCAAGTAAGTTTAACAAAGGCTCTGCTGAGTGAGCACCTTCAAGGTGGGTGCATCACTGCACCTGTCTTTCATTCAGTTCATTCAAATATACAACCTAGTTATGCCTTTCCCTTTATATTTTTACATTACTGTCTTACTATTCAAAGTATGGTCTGCAGATCAGCAGTCGGCATCACCAGGGAGCTTGTTAGAAATGCAGACTATAACACAACACCTCAAAGTACTGAATCAGAATCAGCAATTTAACAAGATCCCCAGGTGATTTGTATGCACATTAAATTTTGAGAACTGCTGTAAATATTTTTACTCATAGCAATGAGAATTAAAGGAGAATTTCAGTGCAAAGAAATACAGGGCTTACGAAAAAGGCACATTTGTTAAAGTGCAAGAGTTGGTCACATGGAAGCTGGCAGCAGTGGAGCCAGATGGACTTAACCTCCAGCTGTGCCTCTCACTAGCTGTATGCATCAAATACTTCTTGTCCCCATCTCACACATTCTCCACCCATCTTTTTACTTCAGCCATCACTGTGGTCACCAACATTGCAATCCATAACCAGCAATACCTCACCTCAGCTGCTCCAGGTAGCTACTACCACTTTCCACTCCAGGTTTCTCTGCTGCCCCTTGAGAGATGCTTTGGGAACCTGCTCGGTCATTCTGACTCATCTACATCCCTTAAAGTAAGAGTTCTTTCCACATGGAGCAATACTTGGCCAATCCAAAATGATGGCTGCTGTCAATTCTTTTTTTATTATTGTTTTTTATTGAAACATATCGATTATACATATTTGTGGGAACATTCCTTTCTTTTTTTTTTTTTTTTGGTGGCTGGCCAATGTGGGGTTCTGAACCCTTGACCTCAGTGTTACAAGGCTGAACTCTAACCGATTAAGATAACCGGCCAGCCCCAGCAGTCAATTCTGAGATGCATTCTTTGAGACTCCTCAGAGTGTTCCCAGCAGAATAAGCCCCATTTGCCAATAGCAGTGACTAGCTGTATAAAGGAACTATGGCTTTCTTCCAACCAACACAATATGCAAAGGTGATAGAATGTCACTCTTGTGGTAATGGTACATTATAAACAACTGTCTCTTGCTAACAGACTCGCTCTAGAGAATCTCTCTCCTCAGCTGGCTCTGAAGAATTAAGTGGCCATGTTGGGAGGCGCACAAGGCAAGGCACTGAGGGTGGCCTCTAGGAACTGAGCATGCCTTCCAGCCAACAGCCAGCAAGAAACCAGGGCCCTCAATCCTACAGCTTCGCTCTAGAGAATCTCTCTCCTCAGCTGGCTCTGAAGAATTAAGTGGCCATGTTGGGAGGCCCACAAGGCAAGACACTGAGGGTGGCCTCTAGGAACTGAGCATGCCTTCCAGCCAACAGCCAGCAAGAAACCAGGGCCCTCAATCCTATAGCCAGACACTGAGGGTGGCCTCTAGGAACTGAGCATGCCTTCCAGCCAACAGCCAGCAAGAAACCAGGGCCCTCAATCCTACAGCTGCAGGGAAACGAGTTCTATCAGCAAAACAAGTGAGCCTGAAAGCAGACCATTCCCCTGTTGAGCTGCTAGATGAGAATGCAGCCTGACAACACCTTGATTGCAGCCATAAGCAGAGGACCCTGACCACAGGACCCAGCTAAGCCATGCCCTGTATCCTGACCACAGAAACCATGAGGTAATAAAGGTGTGCAGCATTAAGCTGCTAAATGTATTGTAATTTCTCATACAGCAATAGAAGACTTATGCACCCTCCATTAGACTAATGCAACTACTGCAAGCTGCACGAGGTTAGATGCTGTGTCTGATATGTCCAGTGGCTAATAGTGTGTATGACACATAGCAGTTGTTCAATAAATATATGTTGTATATATAAACACATTTCTGAGTTTTCTGAAACAGAATTCATAGTATTTATGTCTAAAAGTATATTCTGCCAGCATTAATATGATTTTAAAAAAGGCAATAACCCTGCATTAAATTTCTATTTTCAGGGTACATATGTACAAATTACAACATCAACAGAAAAAGCAATCAAAAAGGAAATAAACCCAGAAATAATTTTCACTTTCAAACCCCTAAATGCCAAAGCAAGATTTGCCTCAATATTTCATCTTGAGGCTCAACACTCCAGGCATCAATCACAAAAAGACACAGTTGTACATTTCCTTCTAGCCTGCTTTCCTATGCCTTCTAAAAAATGGTTAAGAACATACTATACATAAATTTCTATCTGGATTATTTCACTTAACATCCTATCATAAGCATATTCTTTGTCATGATAAAATCAGTGCTTTTCAAAGACACATTTGAAACACTGGCCTTGCTTGGTTTCAGTAAAGTTCTCCCAGCACTCTCTGCCTGATATTATCATATGTAAACAGCCAGTCATGCTGAACAGGTGTGGTGAAGCTGACTTCTACTCTGATACAGCCAATAGGCACAGGTTTCCTATTTTAAGTCACGTCTCTTTCCCCTCATCACAGCAGCTCACTTAGCGTTCCAGGTGAAACCCCAAGTTGTACAAAACATCACAACACTCTAGTTTATAATCGACTCAATTTTTTTTAGCCTAAAATTCCTTGCCAAGACCTGTTAGCTACTACAACAAATTGATTCTAAGTTATACATACACAAACACTGGTAATTTAGCCACGGACATTCACTTCCTGGATGAATTCTTCATTTTCTCACTTCGTTGCTTGAACTCGGTATGGAGTTCCCCTTCAGATGTCATATTACACATATGGCAATAACTAGCCAAACTGGGCTCAAAAACCCCTTGTCTGTTATCTCATTTATTCAGTGCTCTCCAAAAAGGCAACTGAAAAACAGTGATTAGATATCCTGGAGGAGGGAGGAAGATAAAAGTAATTAATACACAAAGTAAGACTTATTAGTTACTTTTAAAACAATGAGAATCAACAGGTATTTAGATTGACAAGTCTTTATTATTTACTTTTCTTTACTTAAGGGACTATAAACCTTTCTAAGCAGAGAGAATCTACTCTCCAGTTGAAGATCAGCTGAAAGAAAGCTCCCCAACCTTCTTCTGGAATAAAACGTCATGCCTGTTCTGTTGTTTTTGTTGTTTCTTTTGGTCCTAAATGGCCAGGAATGTCTTCTCTCAAATATCTCATGATTGTTTGCTCATTTGTTTTTATTAAAACCCACTCGTCTTATTTGATTTCTCCAAAACACGGAGAACAACTGATACACTTGACAATGGTAATCAAGCCATCATTTTCAAGCCTGGTTGAATCCAGCTCTTCATCTACTCCACATCTGCACCGACACAGACACATTTGCAGAAAAACATGTAACTGTGCTGATTGATATCACTTTAAATCCATGACTACCAATTTCCTAACAAGGCTGACCTCTCCATTTGAACACTAGATCCAATTCCATCTCTCCTGCTCAAGGATATCACTCCCACAAACCCTCCTCCATCCTACATTATAAATGGTCTCATCTGTACTTGACATGCAGTATTTCTATCATAATTTTTTAAAAAGCACTTATGATCCTAATTCCCTGTCCTGGTATGGCCCCGTTTCAACACCTTGAAACAGATGGACATACTTGCTGTGTCCTATTTCTCTCTTCCTGTTCTCACTTAAACCCGCTGAAAATTATGCTTTGGCCTGACTGCTCCATCAGAATTGCTCTTGCCAAGCTGCCCAGTGATCTCCCCAATGGAAATCCACATTCCTCATCTTACTTGACTTAGCAACCCCGAACTTGGTTGAACAGTAATTCCTCCTTGAAGCACTTTCTTCACTTGACTTCCAGGACATTGAACTTTCTCAAATGTTTATTCTCACTCTCGTTGGCTGGTTCCTTCATTCCCCAGTCTTTTAATGTTGTAGTGTTCCCAGGCTTATTAGCCCTGGAACTTCTCTCTCCTATCATCTATCTCTATCTTCATCTATCTATTTATCATGCTCCCATTCAAGTCAGAATAGGTGAGGTCATGCTGTGATCACAAAACCCCCAAATCTCAGTAGCTTAATAAAAGTTTCTCTCTCCCATTACCGGTTGGTTACGGTTTGCCTGGGGGTTCTTCCCCATATTGTCCTTTCTCTGGGACACAAGTTGACAGAGCAGCTACCATTTGGAGCATTGCCAGTTACTGTGACAGAGGTAAAGGATGTGACAAATTGTGCATTGATTACCAAAGCTCCCACCCAGAACAAACACACGTAATTTCACCCTATTTTAATTGGACAGAATAAGTCATATGGCCACTATGAGAAGAAAAGTGCAATTCTAACATGAAACCATATTAGAAGAGGAAATGGCAATACTTGGTAAATGGCACTAATGATTATCAAAACTCCCAAATTTATGTCTTCTGCCTTTGCTTTCCCCAAACTCTAAATGCATATATCCAGCTCTCTGCTCAACATCTCCACTTAGACATCTAGTTGAAACCTCAAACTAAGCGTCTTCAAAACTGAGCTCCTAAACTTCTCTCCACTCCAAACCAAACCATCTCCTCCCGCAGTTTATCCATCTCAGTTTCAAGCAAATTCAAGAACTCCACCTATAAGCTCCGTAGGGTTTATCACTATATCCCCGATGCCAAACACAACGTGAGGCAAAAAGTAGATTGAACAAATGAATAAATCTTGCGTTTTTGTCTCAATTCGCTCTCTGATTTCTCCATATCTTTTAAAAGTAGTAAAATAAAATGGATACCCCAATCAAAAAAAGATTCTGACTAATTAATATAGTGGTCAATACCACAGCTGTTGAACATCAGGGGTCTGTTACTGTATCCCAATACTGTGCTGAGCTCCCTGTTTCCCCACCACCACCCCACAGTTGACCTGCTCTAGGGACAGCTGCTCCACTGGTAGTTCCCTGACATTCTGTTAGCCTCATAAGTGAGTCTGAGCCTTTGCTAGCTACATCCCCAACCTCTTCACTCCACACGCCGTTCTCTCTCTACATGTGTATACAAACCTTTCAGAAGCCACAGAATATGTCACACTTTTGAAATAATTTACCCTGTGATCCATTAGACATGGCCAAGGCTACTTACTGCAATGTACATGTTTCCTATTTCAGAGCTAATTGTAATTAACTCATTCTTCTCTTGTCAAGCCTCTCAAGTTATCTTCTCTTTACTCTTTAGACAAATGCTATTCAAGGTGTGGAAGTTTGCTTCTTAAAAGCCTGAGTTTTTAATAAACTATGTGCAAATTATGTTATTTTCTGGATTTGACTGACATACCAGGTGAGACAGTTGTCAGCAAACCCAGGGAGCTTTAAATCAAAACTCTAAACAGGAAACAAACAGCCCAAACTAAAGGTGTCATTCCCAAATATATATATATAGGCATTTGCTTTTCTTTTTTAGAATAAGATTAGGTTATACCTAAATGCTATTCTTCTACAGTATTCCCTTCATAGTCTGTTGTGGTGATTAAACATACGTAAGAACAGTACAACTCAATTTAAGTATGTGTTGCTGTTATTACTCTTTTCCTCTCCTTAGGGTTAATAATTATTTAGCAGTCTAAGTCTCCCTTGAATTATAATCTGAAGTACAATCATCACATGCTGGTGTTATTAACATTTTAAATCTTTGGTTGATCAAAAAAAGTAATAATAAGATTTAAGTAAATTAAACCCACAGTTAAATTGTGATTATACAGGAAAAAAACTAGATGCCAAGGACCATACAGATCCAATAATTCCATCCAATGTTGGAGCATGTAACAGAAGAAAAGCCCAGGGGCGTAACACTGAGTCACCTAATAAAAATGACCAAAAGGAAATTAGCCAGTGGAGTGGAAGAGAGTCAGATGCAGCAGCTTGGGTCCCATAACTGACGGAGCAACCTGAAGCCAGTCATGGATCAATATTTTACTCAAATGTGAATAGAGATGACTGCCCAAAATTTCGTAGTTACTATAGTGGGAAAGCATTCATTTTTCAATGTCAGTCAATCAGAATGTATACATTCTCTCTTCGATGTATCTACAGACACAATCTCAGCCATGACTGGAGAAGCTTAGATTCCCTCTAGGCTGGGAATGTAGGCTATTCATTTCCTCACACTGTTCGGTGGCCATCCCAACACGGGCCTCCACGAGGCAATGTCTTTCCATTGTAAGAGTGCATGAATTCTGCCTATTCCTCAATATTCCCATCTTCTATACTTACTCTCCTTGAAGACCTTTCGAGTCCGAGAAAAGTTATTCTGCAACTGTAGCCTCCCAATGGTCCATCCATCATAGGACAATACATCACTACCTTAATAGGTAGGGTGACTTGGGTCAAAGGTCACACAAAGGCCCTTGATTTCAGGAAAGCTAGAGAAAAAAGGACCACAATTCTGAGAGCCAAAGGGCAGGAACGAAAAAGCAGCACTTGAAAGAAGTTGTGACTCTAAAAATAGAGCTAAAAAAACCTAAACAAATAAAAATCTTGGCTCTCTTGTATATAAAAAGTCACACATGCTGAAATTCTTAGGGCAATTAAAGTTCTTCTTCAGACCTCAGGTTGATCTCTTGTCACTTTTTATACACTAAAAGTTGCTTTTGATGTTCATTTTTACAAATTTTTTTCTTTTATTTATTTATTTTTAAGTTGACAGATAAAATTGTATGTATTTATTGAGCACAACATGATGTTTTGAAGTTTATATACATTGCAGAATGATTAAATCTAGCTAGTTAAATGCATTGCCTCAAATAGTTACTATGTTTGTGGTGAGAATGTGACATTTGTTTTCTTTGCACTTTTCAAGAATACAATATATCTTCATTAACTATAGTCAAGATGCTGGATAAGTTCAAGAAATCCATTTTCACTGATTTTTACCTTCACCCAGGCCCTTTGATGTGTTGCTAGCTATTGCCACCATCAAAAACCCTAGAACAGTTTACACAGCCTTGTTTTGATTATGGGTTTCTTTGAGATTCTTATGAAAGCTATAAACAGGTATATTTGCTGAACCTGCATATATGTGTACATCCTTATGATGTGCTAACAATGAATTTCAAGGGTTTCATAGATTTTGCCCAGCAAAGTCTTCTAGGTGTGGAAAAAAGCCCTCTGACAGCTCTCCCACCACAAGTCCTAGATCAGTTAAATTAGTGTGATCATCAAGTGGATTTTTGTGAACCTGTGACTATATTTAAAGCCAAATATCAACAATTCAGGAAAAATTGTCTCTGCCCTCTTTATTTGGAAATACTCTATAGAGAAACAACTTTTAATTACCACACAGGACTGAGGTTTGAGTTTGTAAGTTGGTCACCAGGCAACTCCTTCATTCATGCATTTCATTGATTTTTACCATCATTACATTGCTTCACATAATAACACTTAGTTGCTGTTATCAAGACCCTTTTCACACTTGAACCAAGTCTTCCTTATGACAGTCCTGAGAGAGAGATAAGCTCATTATCTCTTTTTGGGTAATTAAGCCATAACAGAATAGTTACATTGCTTTCTCGGTGTGGTTGTGAAAGTTGATATCAGTGCTAAATTGATGACTCCCACACCTTTCTCCTTTAGGAAAGTTAGCAGTATTTCCAAACTTGTTGGTTTCATAAACAATTTAGCAATGTCAACTAATACAAAGCATTTTTCATAGCATCTGAAAAAAATCGTTTTTAGACAAAAATCCTCATCAAGAATGAAATTGGATTTCCCAAATTTGGGATATTAAATTCACAAACCTCCATTTTACCATAAATAATCTATTGATATCACCACCATTGTCGCAATTGTCTCTAGTTGATTTAATTTTTATGATCAAGGCATCCCCTAGTTGTACACTCTTCTATTCTTAAAATTTTCAATAGGTACAAGTTGAACACTCATTGATTATTCATTATGATGACAACCTCATGAGTGAAAAGCTTACTACCACCACCCCCATAAATATATATGCAGGAAATCAATTCTGTTGGAATTTTAAAAATCATATTTTGATTGTGTACAACACAAAATGTTGACAGAATGGAAGCTTGTTAATATTTACTGACAATGAAAGTTCTAAAATAGAATATAAAGATAAGATATTTTGTTCTAAAAAATCAGGAAATATAAAAGACATGCTAATAATACGGTAATGTCCCAAGACAGTAACTCAAGAATTAACTGCCTGCAAAGAATCATCTGTGTAAGCAGTACCTTGACTTTAAAGCTCTTAAAAATACAAGCATGGAGATGAGGGAACTAATCATATTAATTAACTCACTGTGACTTGTAACAAGTCAATTTTGAGTAAAGAAACAGGCAACTAGAGGAAAAGGCCAAAATTTCAATTAATTAATCCAAATAGAACACAAATACTCTGAGAACTCATTTGGCCTTTAGAATAAAAGAGTAGAACTGGGATGGTAGGAGCAGTGATCATGCCACATTGACAGCCTAGGATTACACGTGGCACCATTTTTAATTCTGAATTCCAATAGGAGCATTTACTATATTTGGGCAGGTTGATGAAGACTATCCATAACCAGCTTCACCCTCCAAAAGCTAATCTAACCTGGGACTTTGGTAAGTTTTTTCTATTAGCTTAACTTCTGCTTAAAAAGTGTTTCTGGATGGGCCGGCCCGGTGGCGCACTGCTACAGTGCGCCGCTTGGGAGCGCGGCGGCGCTCCCGCCGAGGGTTCGGATCCCACATACAGACCGGTTCCCGCTCACTGGCTGAGCGAGGGGCGGGCACAGCACCGAGGGTTGCGATCCCGTTGCCGGTCCTGGTACGGTACGGGCGTGACACTGAGGGTTGCAGTCCATTGCCGGACACGAAAAAAAGGGTTGCGATCCCGTTGCCGGTCCCGGTCCGGTACGGGGGCGACACTGAGGGTTGCAGTCCATTGCCAGACACGAAAAAAAAAGTGTTTCTGGAGGGAGAGCTTTGGAGGATAGGTCCTGCTCAGGACTGTCAGCATTCATTTTCAGTCATAAAGTTGTGGATAAGAGTCCTTTGAATACTTGATACATCTTATGAAGCCTATATCACCATTCTAATAAATGCTGATGCTATTTTGAATGTTTAGGAAGTAAAAGTATAAAGTAAGATTCATTTCATCCTCCTAGAGGATCTGAGATAGGAGGTGCTGAGTTAGAGTCCTTTGAATACTTGATACATCTTATGAAGCCTATATCACCATTCTAATAAATGCTGACGCTATTTTGAATGTTTAGGAAGTAAAAGTATAAAGTAAGATTCATTTCATCCTCCTAGAGGATCTGAGATAGGAGGTGCTAAGTCTCCCTGGGTTCAGGTTTCTGGACACTCCTCTGAGATTCAAGCCATTTCCGAAGGTCTCAGTCCCCTCCTCTAGAACGTCCCCTAGAGGAGAATAACTGTTGCTAATTGCACCTATTTTCGGCACCAAAATGCAGAAATTGAGACCACAAGGGGGAGATTTACATCACTCCAAGGGCTGAGCATGTTCAGTAAAATAAATTATACAACACCAGTGGCTGAGCATGCTCAGTAGAGGGGAATTTATTCTTTCTTTGAATGACTTTCCACTAGAGGCACTGGAGAACACTGAATATTTTTAAGTGTTTTTCAGTGAATATGTTGGAATTTAACCAATGACATGCTCTAAAAGAGACCAAATGAGCATTTGTAAGACTATGTTATATAACTGGGAGCCATCCTCTTAGCTAAATACTTATTAGGTAACATGAATATGTATTAGATAGTGAAACTATAAAAGTCATATCCAGGTAGAAGGTGGGGCTGCTGCTGTTCACTCTCTCTAGAGCAGGCCTGCACTTCACCTGAGGCGTGTATTTCTTTCTTTTTGTATCACACTTTCCTTTAGCAGTCTGCTATTCACTCTGAGGCCAACCTGCTCTTCAGCTGTAGGTATGTTTTTCTCGCTTTCATGTTAAATTGGGTGCAGGCTCAGTCTCTGGAGCTAGGATGCACTTTCTCTGTAAAGCCTATACCTCTTATCCATTACATTAAACCTGTTTTCACTTTGTACTGTGACCTGCTCTTGAACTTTTTTCCTGTGGTGGAGTCAAGAACCTGTTAGAGGACAGGATGGATGGAGGCTAGCTACCGGGCCTTCCCAGCCCCTCTCCTCTGATATCAGATCCAGTAGTTACATCTATCCATTCCTTTCTCAAAATCTTCAACATCTCCTTCCACAGGTCTGAGCCCCCATGTCTTCAAAGGTACTCAGATGCTACTGGCTTAGAGTCTGGGTTTCTCTGGTGCTACAGCTGTTCTTTCCAGCCACCATCCTCAATGGAGACCTCTTTTCACAAAATTCCTTAAAGGCTATTCTACATACAGTGGAAGACCTCTATGCTCCCACTCACACACCTTAAAATTGTCATCATAACTAGCTGACACTACCTCTCCACATCTTTTTTTTTTTTTTTAATCAGCCTTCCCAAACTACTTTTCTTCTGAAACCTCTCAAGGGTC
>NW_007733129.1:20314-29793 GCF_000696425.1 Galeopterus variegatus | reverse complement strand
CCATCTCCTTCTCAAAATGCTTTCTCCTCTTGGATTCTGGGGCAGTGCATTTCTCTAATTTTCCTCCTCCTCTTAAAATTTTAGGGACATATATTCTATGTCTGAGCACTATCTTCTTCTACTATGTGAATAAGTACACTAGTATTGACTGCATGAAGCACTTTTTTCTTTGGTTCAAGAAAATGAGATAGCACAAGGAATGTTGGATACCCAGGAAAAGGGACAACAGTTAACTTTTCAACTGATTAAACCTTTGTGTGATCTCTGTATAGCAC
Organism: Galeopterus variegatus; assembly: GCF_000696425.1. Taxonomy (NCBI): domain Eukaryota; kingdom Metazoa; phylum Chordata; class Mammalia; order Dermoptera; family Cynocephalidae; genus Galeopterus; species Galeopterus variegatus. The sequence goes on along the minus strand of NW_007733129.1, from coordinate 29,518 downwards.
ACCACATTCTGAGTTGCTGGATGTGTGGTTGCAGAAATGGAAACATGGAGACTTGGACATAGGTACGGTCTGGCCTCCTGAGACTGCGTGGACACGTTCTAAATCCCTGCTGAGCACCCAGCAGACCTATTAACAAGCATGGCCTTGGGTAAACTATGTTGATTCATAGCCTCTTTCAATAACTTCAATTATCTGTTTTTAACATTATCAACTGCAGTATCTGAGATTTCTACTCAGTATCAGTTCTACTCTACTTGTTTTTGTTTTTTAAGTTTTAAACTGTGAACGCATAAGGAAACGTTCTGACCATTTTTTAAATTATCAGGTATCAGTCTGACCAAAATTTCATACTCTAACCAAGTGTGCTCTTAATGATTTAAATTACTATTGGTTTCTCCTTTATTTGGGTATTCAAGAAGGCAGAGGAAAGCTTTTTCCTAAAGGCGATAAGAAGAAGCTTGTTGAGAACATCACTTTGGTTTTGCTTTATCCTGTTATCGCTTTGATAACCCAGAACTCAAACTCAGAGAAACTTAAAATCAAATGAGTAAGCTAATTGTGGAAACGCTGACACCGCAAAACACACCGAAGCTCTCTGTAGAGGGTTCTTTTGTTTTGCTTTTTAACAATGGGGTCAATTAAGCCTTAACATGATAATCCTAAAGAATCCCTTATATAAGATCCACGGCAGGCCCAAAAGAGGTGACGTTCGAATGAAAGGGAAGAGCTCTGTCAGCCATCTGGAGTGAGGGAAAAGAGAAAGCCGTGAATATCCTAAACCCGCCTCACTGTTTGCCTACACCCTTCTCCCTTTCTGGTCCTTTCTTTTAAGATGGTTGGTTGATACCACTAACATCCTCTACTTTTGTGTATGAACTTATTGTTTCTCCCATAATAACCTGTATTATCCTTTGACTTAGAAATTCTACAGTCTCATTTGAAGAGTCGGGTATGAGTAGATAACAAAAGTTGGAATTATTCTTCTTCCACAAATATGTAATGTAATTATAATAACTGTTATCTTTTCTGAATGCTTACTCCCTACCAGACACTGCGTGAAGCACTTTGTAGACATTATCTCATGTGATCCTGACAACCACTATGTGTGGTTTTAGCATCCTAATCCAGATAGGAAATCGTAAATGCTCACCACCTGGAGCTGTGTATCCCAGCATATTAAGAACCCAGGAGAGAAGTCAGGACCACTAGAAGAAACAACTGAGGACAAACCTACAGCTTACTTCTCCTCTTCTACACGTAGTGGTCACCACTGTTTATTATAAGATGTGAGGCCGGCCCGTTGCTCACTTGGCAGAGTGCAGTGCTGATAACACCAAGGCCACGAGTTCGGATCCTATATAGGGATGGCCGGTTGGCTCACTGGCTGAGCGTGGTGCTGACAACACCAAGCCAAGGGCTGAGATCCCCTTACCGGTCATCTTTTAAAAATAAATAAATAAATAAGATGTGAGTTGCCACAGTAATCAGAAAAGGCTGAATTGAGAAAGAATGGGAAGCAGTTGTTATATTATGGAGAGACATTTTAACCATACAGCTTTCTGTGAAAGCATATTCCTGTAAGCAGAATTTGAAATGTGTTGCACACTCCCATAGTCATCAAAACCATGAGATAAATTCATCTTTTATAATTCTACAGGCCAGATCAGCCTCCATCTTCAATTCTAGAGGGTCCTGCTAATGCCAGTAAAAAGAAGAAAATGATTCATATTATTTAGACCAAAATTGTTTCCAAGTGAATCTCTTCAAGTAAATTTCAAATTGGTTAGGTGTGTCTGTGTGTGCTTGTGTGTTTTAAAAGCAAAATGAAGTCATCTTTTCTCAAATGCATACACCTCAGTCATAAGCAAGTCTACCAGAAGCTTTTTGAGAACCTAGCATAGTTGATTATATAATTACTAAAGGCTGACCTCTTCTGTGGACAGAAAATTACATTTTTAACCCTGGCTGATGTGCTGTCAGATGTCAGTCATCATTTCTTTAATTTATCTGAACTAGACTATAAATTAAATTGGTCCAAAAACTAATTTATTAGGCCAGCAGAGGGGCAAAAAGAGCCAGTGGTTATAGAGAAAGACTTCAAGGAAGACCTGTTCTGAAGGCATGTTAAGAAGATGGCAGTGTCAATAAGAATGACAACTGATTTACAGACATAGTCATGAGAACTACCAGGAAAGAAGAATTCCTGTTGCGGGGCATTGAAGTCATTGTAATTTGCACATAGTATAAACATGCACTCAAAACCTGGTGAAGACTGCCACACACCAGGCACAATGCCAGCAGTGTAAAAAAGCATATTCTCAAGCCAAATTATACCTAAATCAAGTCCATTATTGAGCTTAAAACTTATTTTCACAAATTGTCTTTTATTCCATTTTATAATTTTCAATGTAAAAGTTTTGTACATGTCTCCCTTACCAATTAATTGACTATTACCATTTCAAACAGAACCTATTGACTGCATAGTATTTCATGTGCATGCTAGATCCCCAACAACTGTATGAAATAAGCATCTCTAAATGCCTCCTTTGTTTCATTCACACCATTTTTTCTTCCTTTTCTCTTTAAGGACGTTATTCAGCATGTAAAGGATTTTCTAGTGCATAAACTTCTGCTTTTCCCATAGGCTTCCTAAGACTGTGTAAGTGAGATGTTTGTGAAGACTGGAGCGACTTGGATGCAATGTCAGAATAATGAGTAAGTTCAATCAATTCTGCAAAATAGCAAGTCAGTTCTGAGAGGAGAAAAACAATCAGTTTAACAAATTGGACACACACGTTTCACTCCAGACGCTGGTGCAAGGTGTTGCATTCACTCAAGAACAAACAGAAGCCAGCCTCTGACCACAGGTGCTTAGAGACCTGGGGTAGGAACAAAACATGTGTGCAAATGACCATGAGTGGTGCCCTTTGGTGTTAAGCCAAGAAGGTAAATTAACCTTTTTTGGTCAGAAAGTTGATGAAAAGTGTTTGCTCAAATGAAGTCATCGTCTTTACTGGTTCATTTGGTTTATTTTAAAGGAAAGTAACAAGTTTACTTTCCAATATATGTTCATATATAGAAGCATAAGAAAAAGAGATGGGGGAGGCATTTTATAATTTGTCAAGATGTAAATTTTTTTAAAACACTATATTTTTTACACACACATGTGCACACACTCACACACACACATGATGAGCTGCCTTCCCTCCCTTATCCCTGGTGGGAAGGCAGCCCAGCGATGACAGCCAGGGTCCACAGGAGGAGGGAATCAGAGCAGAGTGGAAGCCTAGTAAGGTCAGGAGATTGACTACTCACTGGGGAATCAAGTGAATGAGTAAATATATAGAAGGTAATGGGAGCCAGGCTTTTCACCATTAGAGAATGGAGGTACAGATATGAAAAGGGGGAAGCAGGAATGACTCCTGCAAGTGTTGGGCTGAAATTCAAGATAGCATGAACTCATGATTTTCAAGAAAGATGGATTCAGAAATACAAAGAGATGTAAATGTGTATACATACATGTGTACATATATGTACGCAGATATATATGTATTAGGTAGGTGTGCATGTATATATATATATATACTTGCGTAGATTTCCTTGCTCTGACCACTGAGAGAGTCTGGGGCAGCAACATCTCAATAGCAGTAAAGCACATCCACTTCACAGATCTTGACCTTTATTTATCTTTTTGTTTTGTTTTTATTTTTATTTTTATTGGTTATGAATATTCATGAGATACAAAGCTGATTGCCGCCTCTTGTTCCCAAGATGTGAATGCCAGATTCATACTGGCAGTATACCCATTACCAAAAATTGCGTTTGTACCCCATGTCCCCCACCCAATTATCCCCATCCTCCCTCCCCCCAGCCCCCCACCCCACTTTGTAGCCCAAGGTATGTTCTCTCCCTCTGCAAGTCCAACACACCACCGTGGTCTTTCTTTCCTTCCTTCTTTCTCTCTTAGCTCCCACTTATGAGTTAGCACATGTGGTATTTACCCATCTGTGCTTTGCTTAGTTCACTCAACATAAGTTTCTCCAGGTTCATCCATGTTGTTTCAAATGGGAGAATTCCATTCTTTTTTATGGCAGAGCAGTATTCCATGGTGTATATATACCACAGTTTCCTTATCCAATCATCCATCGATGGACATTTAGGCTGGTTTCATATCTTGGCTATTGTAAACAGAGCTGTGATGAACATGGGAGTGCAGGTATCTCTTCGACATGATGATTTCCATTCCTCTGGGTATATACCCAGAAGTGGGAGTGCTGGATCATATGGAAGATCTATCTGTAGTTGTTTGAGAAACCTCCATACTGTTTTCCATAGTGGTTGTACTAATTTACAGTCCCACCAACAGTGCAGGAAGGTTCACTTCTCTCCACACCCTCACCAGCATTTATTATTCACCATCTTTTTGATTACAGCCAGTCTAACTGGGGTGAGGTAATATCTCAATGTAATTTTAATTTGCATTTCCCTGATTACAAGTGATGTTGAGCATTTTTTCATGTACCCATTGGCCATTTGTATGTCTTCGTTTGAAAAATGTCTATTCAGCTCCTTTGCGCATTTTTTAATTGGGTTGTTTTTTTTTACTGTGTAATTGCTTGAGTTCCTTGTATATCATGGATATTAATCCCTTGTCAGATGCGTAGTTAGCAAAGTTTTCTCCCACTCTGTAGGTTGTCATTTCACTCTGTTGATTGTTTCCTTTGCTGTGCAGAAGCTTTTTAGTTTGATATAGTCCCATTTGTTTTTTTCTTTCTTTTGCTGCTTGTGCTTTTGTGCTCATGTTCATAAAGCCTGTGCCCAGACCTAGTTCCTGAAGTGTATCACTTATATTTTCCCTTAGTAATTTTACAGTTTCAGGTCTTATACTTATGTCTGTCATCCATTTTGAGTTGATTTTAGTATATGGTGAGAGGTGCATATCTAGTTTCATTCTTCTGCATATGGATGTCCAATCTTCCCAGCACCACTTGTTGAAGAGCCAGTCTTTTCCCCAATGTAGATTTTTGTGGCCTTTGTCCAATATCAGATGGCTGTAAGCCTGGGGGGTGATTTCTTGGTTCTCAATTCTGCTCCACTGGTCTGAGTGTCTATTTTTATGCCAGTACCATGCTGTTTTGGTTACAATAGCTTTGTAGTATAATTTGAAGTCAGGTAGTGTTATGTCTCTGGCTTTTTTTTTTTTTTGCTCAGGATTGCTTTGGCCATCTGGTGTCTTTTGTTGTTCCATATGAAAGTTAAGATTGCTTTTTCTATTTCTGTGAAGAATGTCATTGGTATTTTAATGGGGATTGAATTGAATCTGTAGTTCACTTTGGGGAGTATAGACATTTTCACAATGTTAATTCTTCCAATTCAAGAGTATGGAATATCTTTCCATCTTTTGGGCCATTCTCTTAAAAACAGGAACAAGACAAGGATGCCAACTCTCACCACTTCTATTTAACATAGTACTGGAAGTACTAGCCAGAGCAATCAGGCAAGAAAAAGAAATAAATGGCATCCAGATTCGAAAAGGAAGTCAAACTGTCTCTACTTGCAGATGACATGATACCAAATATAGTAAAACCTAGACTCTATCAAAAAACTCCTAGAGCTGATTAATAACTTCAGTAACATTGCAGGATACAAAATAAATGCCCCCAAATCAGTTGCATTTATATACCCAAATAATGAACTAACAGAAAGAGAAATAAACAAAGTAAGCCCATTTACAATTGTCACAAAAAAATAAAATACCTAGGGATTAATTTAACCAAGAAGGTGAAAGATCTCTACAATTAGAACTACATACCACTTCTGAAAGATCTTGACCTTTAAATGCCATTTCTCCATTTATATTAAAAAACAAAACAAAAAACAAAAAACAAAAAAAACCCACAGGGCCAGGGGAGATATCTTGGACAAATGGCTGATTGAATGGTGAGTGGGGCAGGGAAAAAGATGTGGTTGTAGCCTCTTGGCACATCAGGTTTAGGAAGTTGTCACTGGCCAGATCCAGGACAATTTGAGCATCAAAATAGATAATGATTAAAATGGATTATAACTCATTAAATATTTATTATAATGGATTTGAATAAAACACAAGTCTCTGAGTACACACTGATATCAATATATACATATATCCTACATACTGTAGAATGCCAGCTAATAAATACTGGAGTAAGAAAATCACCATTTGGCAACCATAACTGTAATAATTAACTCAGGCAAGAAACATCAATGGATGCTGAAACTGGTAGATAAAATTGGGATGAGGAGATTTTACATAGTTTCCAGGTGTCTCTCCATAAAATACCTATTATTACAAAGAGGAAGAAAGGTAAGTTTACAGTGGAGAAACCTGGCTAACATTGTCTTAACTAAGGGATCAAAGTAAACACCCCCAGCAATGGGCCAAGCAGACAAGCAACTGCCATCAGACAAAATGAAATAAGAACACCGCATCACTTCTGTGAAATTTTGTGCCTTGTCATGGGTAATATCAAACAAACCCAAATTGGCCTGTAATCTTTGTAATAGTCCATGGTCACAGAAAGTCAAAAAAGACTGAAGAATTGTTCCAGGGTGGAGATTTGAGCAACACGACAACTGGGTGTAAAGTGTGGCCCTGGACTGTATCCTCTCACTATAAAGGAAACTAAAATGGAGTCTCTAGATGAAGGATATATGTTTGTCATTTATAGTATTTAACTTTTCTGTAAATCTGAAATTCTTTCAAAATTAAAGTCATAAAAAGCAGCAATGAGTAAAAGCACGTGCTGTTAGGGCAGCATGAACAAAGCGAGGTGGGGTTCAGAATCCCATCTCCATGGCAACAGAACCCAGGTCTGTCTTCAGTGTTACTACATCTTGAGAAGCCAACCTAGTCCTTCACAAAATTGGATGAGTTGAATGAATTCACTGGAGGAAGAGAAGGTGTCATCAAGGAAAGTCTTCATAAAAAAGATAAATGAGAGGAGGAGGCATTCTAAGTGTGGCAAACAGGACGAGGAAGGTCACAGAGGTGAGAAAGCAGGTAGAACATAAAGCAGCTGGTGGCTGGAGCAGAAAGAATATGCGGGGATAGAAGGTGTCATCAAGGAAAGTCTTCATAAAAAAGATAAATGAGAGGAGGAGGCATTCTAAGCGTGGCAAACAGGACGAGGAAGGTCACAGAGGTGAGAAAGCAGGTAGAACATAAAGCAGCTGGTGGCTGGAGCAGAAAGAATATGCGGGGATGCAGGAGAGGTGATGGCTGGCAAAGTAGTTAGTACAGCATGATAGGTGACCTCCAGTGTCAGGATGAGATGAGGAATAAACACCGGATTTAGAAGGCAATTGAAAAAGCATGTTAGCCCTTTCTAAGCAAAGTCAGTTTAAGCTTTTCTTTTTCTATCCTTCCTGTAACAGAAGTACCAATGCCCAATAGTAGATCCGAAGGAGGAAGAATACAAGCAAAGATTATGGTTAATCAGCCAGTTAAATGACAAAATCCCTTGGTTCTGCAGTGGAATTTCCTAGGGAATTCTACAGGATTGTGTTCCATAGAACCTTATGTTAATAAATGCTTCATAGTGGAATAACTTTGGATTAAGCTAAATTATCCATGTTTCTCTCCTAAATGACTCTTCACTGGGGTATTCCAAATGAAAGAGAATTTGCAGTTTGACCAAAGTTGACCTCAGTACCCTTCCCTATGCTGCTCCCATGCACCAGGAGAGACTGGAGGAACTGCAATTGCACCTAGGACAGGCTGTTGTGTTGTTGTACAGGTAGAAAGAGGCTAACACTGGGTGTTTGTGAATAGCCAGGTCAACTCTGCAAGTCATGAGGATCTTAAGTAAAATCAAAAATGAACGATTAAGCCCAAGTGGTGGCAGAGGAGCAGTGCCCTGCACACCATAACACACCTACTTCTCTTTTGGGCTCTGTCAGTTTCTATTTAAACAGCCCACATGGAGTTTGTAAGGGTACAGAAAGTCAAGTCTTTCCAAACGCGCTCATGTGCTGACTGCGCTGTGTCCAGTTACCATGGATACCAGAACAGTTAGAGGAAGCTTGCAAGAAAGGAGTTATTCATGGGTGGGTAGGGGTATTGCCTATGGGAGTTGGGAGGAAAAGAGGAAGGAAAATGACATGAAATGAGTAGAGAAAGATTGAGAGGCCTGTCTGATGGAGGATGACAGTGCTGCAGACCTGCGCTCCATCCAGCAATACTGATGGGAACACCTTCATTGAATGTTCACATTCAAGGTCTGGTGACTCATGCTGACAGAGATACAAACATTCAGCCCAGAAGGGAGAATGACTGATGATTTCTGTGGAATTGAAATTCAGTGGCATGTGAGGTATGCACAGCACCTCTTCAATGACCATATTAGACAGTTGCAAACTTGAAAGATATATACCTGCCATGTAAACTTTACAAATATTCAAGGAGCAAATCACTCTTGCCTGCAAAACTGTGGTTCCTCCTAATAGGAGAGGAAGAGAGGAAGCAGCAAGAACTGGTAGCAGCAAAAGTCAAGAGATAAATGAAGAAAAGGCAAGAAAGCCCTTAAGATTTCCTCTCCAGGTACTGCAGAGCCAAAAACAGGGAAGATGTGAAATGGAGGAGAAGGAAAGAAGCATGCACCGTGCATGCAATTAAGTTTTTGAAAAGGTATAAGATGCCCCTCAGTGATCCTCAAGCTTCAGTGTACTCAGGAGCCCCCTGGACAGCATGTTAAGAATGCAGATTTCAGGACCAAGATTCTACCTTCCCTAAGGTTAGGGCTCATTATGTTGATGTGTAGTACTCAGAAATCTGAAGGATAAAAAGATCCTCGGATGATAATGATGCAGGTGTCCATCACCTGCATGTTATAAACTTGTTATAAACTCTGGGCTATAACAATCTAGTAAAAGTCATTTGGCCTGAGGATTTCCTGAAACTATAAAGAGTCCATCTTTGAGTGAGCCAAAACTGATAAGCAAGGTAATAGATGGCTCCTAGTTCAGGTGACCAGGAAAGGAATAAAGCATAATCTCTTCATCATCTATGCATGGGTTTATGTCAAAATCTTGCATATCAGTGGAATACATACATACATATACATATATATACATATATATACAAATATATATGTATATATATATATATATATATATATTTATATTTCTGCTTTTCATGCACAGGTTAGAAGGGGAAAAAGAAGATGGAGA
>NW_007733129.1:14978-20204 GCF_000696425.1 Galeopterus variegatus | reverse complement strand
TATATATATATATAATCGTCCTTAGGTATCCATGGGAGATTGGTTCAAGGACCTTTCTCAGATGCCAAGATCCCTGGATGCTCAATAAATAGATAGCAAAATAGTTACTACAGTGCTAGTAAATAGATGCTCCCTAAATAAAATGGCATAGTGTTTGCATATAACCTCTCACATCCTCCTGCATACTTTCAATCATTTCTAGATTACTTATAATACCTGACACAATGTAAATGTTATGTAAATAGTTATTACACTGCATTGTTTAGGGAATAATGACAAGGAAAAAAGCCTGTACTTGGTTGGTTAAATCCACTAATAAATTGGAACTCACGGATATGGAGAGCCAACTGTGTGTGTATGTGTGTGTGTGCACGCAAGGAAGGAACTTGCCTTAGTTAGAAGTATTGGAAGAGAGAAGAAGGAATATTATATGACCCAGGTCTTGATGCTATATGGTTAAATACAAGATAATTTATGCATAAGCCATTGTAATTATAAAGAAATCAAGCTCAAATGAACTCATAAAATGAAGGTCTCTTTATTAAAGGGTCAGCCACACCTGATCCCTCAAAGCCATGTCCTGGAGGCAGTGATGCGCTGTGTTTAAAGCCCTGCATGAGCAAGGGAGTACAGATATCTTTATGGGGTAGTGATTTTATTTCCTTTGGATATATGCCCACACAGGGATTGCTGGATCACATGGTCATCCTATTTTTAATTTCTTTAGGAACCTCCGTACTGCTTTCCCTAATGGCTGTACCAATCTACAATCCCACCAAGAGTGTATAAGAGTTCTCTTAACTTCTGACTTTTTGGTAATAGCCATCCAAACGGGTGTGAAAAAAATGGGTAGCTACGTGAGAGAATTGACGTATTAACTTGCTTCACTGTAGTAACTATTTTGCTATCTATACATATCCCATAACATCATGCTGTATACCTTAAATATACACAATATAATTTTTTTTAAAAACCCTGCATGCACAGCTTAAAAAGCCAGTCAGTCTGCCTGGTTTCAAATCTGGTTCTGAAACTTCTTCGCTGTGCTGCTCTGGACAAATCAGGTCACACAACTATCTATGCTGCAATTTTTTTTTAAATAAAGGGGTTTTAATACAGAGAATTGGCTATCCATATTTTGGAAGAGCCAAAGGAGGAAAAAAGAGATGGAGAAGTACTGAAGGAGTAAAGAGGAAAAGGGAGTGATTCCTAAAGATTAGAAGCTGCTAGAGGTATTGGATTGGAACCCCTTAGCAGCACCTGATCCTATACTATTGGAGCAACTATCTCAGTTGGTTCTGGATCCATCAAAAATGGCTGTCTTGACAAGGTTTGAACCACAGAAATGATGTCGCCTTGGCCCAGACTTCAAGAGTTTGGAATTCCTACTTTTGCTGTCACAGCAACAACCAGCAACTGCCACACTGTTGGAGGCAAAAGGAGAAAACTTCTCTCTCTGTCCACTTCCGATTTTCCAGCAGTCACTTTAGATTCTCATCAGTGTAATATAAACGGAAGCCAGCTGGCCATGAAAGCTGGGACGTGTAGTGTGCAGGCTTCAAGCCCAGCAGTGCAGAATGCAGGATGGAGGGGCAGATGTGGGGCTGAGAACAGTGAGTAAATCATGAGCATGTGTGGTCGTGAGAGCAGCTAGCCTGTGATTTTCATTCTCATGCTGAATTTGTTAGTTTCTTTTAAACATTTCTTTACATTATTTTATTGTATATATTGAAAGCACACACATAATGTTTTGATATACATAGCCAAGTGGTTACTATGGTGAAGTAAATTAACATATTCATCATCTCACTTAGTTGACCTTTAGAAAGTCTACTCTCTCAGCAAATTTCCAGTATACAATTATATACTTTCCTTTAATGTGGTCTTGAAGCTTCTCTCTAGAGAGTGGCTATAAATTCTAGCCCTGCTGTGATGGGGCTCCAGGGCAGGCACATGTTCACAGTGTGCCTTTCACGGGATACTTCGTTACTCTGGTGGACAGCTAACGCCTAAGTGCCCAACACACGACCAGGTGTCCCTCTCACAGGAAACTCGTTTATGCTGGAAGACTCCCTGGTGGCTCTTGTCTGACCTGTGTCCAGTTTATTCCTAGAGGAGCCCTGACAGGGAAAGAAGTTAGTGTGTTGGTCAGGTGAGACGCAGAGGAGGCAGTACAGAAAAACACATGAAATAACAGAAGGAATGTATGACTCACAGATCCCAGAGAGAAGAGGACAGCAGACCTCGAAGGACTAATGGGAAGAGAGCAGAGAAAGAGGGAGAAAGGGAGAGACCTGCAGCCCAAAGCCTTTATTGGGGCTCAGGGCATTATCCAAGCACTTTCTCATGTTGCTTTGCAAAGTTCTAATTTGGTTTAGAGCAAGCAGGCACCAGCTGCATGGAGTCATGCTGTGACCGAGAGGTGGTCACTGGGGCAAGTCTGCACAGTACATGTAGAGTGTAGAGGTAAGTGAAGCTAGTCAAGTAGGGTGCATCTAGCTGACTCACAGAGAGGGGTTCCCCAGGAGGTGGCGGGTAAGGCAGGTATCTGGGTTGACTTCATTGAGGAGCTGGTTGGAGGCAGAGAACTGGGAACTGTGTCAAGGGTGACTACATCCTGCTTCTAGTATGCACAAGTCCAACTTATATTCAAAATGAGAGCTGAGGTGACATAAAATGATAAGAACTCACTACAATACAATATCACAACTATAGTCTTCAAGCTGTACATTAGAGCTCTAGACTTATTCATCCCACATAACTGCAACTTCATACCCTTTGACCTACCTCTTCTCATTTCATCCTCTACCCCAACCACCGGTCTAGTCTCTGTATCTGTGTATTTGACTTTTTTTTCTTTTTTAGATTTCACATATAAGTGAGATCATGCAGTATTTTTCTTTCTGCATCTGGCTTATTTCACTTAGCATAATGTCATCCAGTTTCATCCATGTTGTTGCAAATGGCAGAATCTCCTTTATTTAAGGCTGAGTAATGTTGTGTATATATACCGCAATTTCTTTATCCATTCATCTGTTGATGGACCCTTGGGTTGTGTCCATATCTCGGCTGTTGTGAATAATGCTGCAGTGAACATGGTAGTGCAGTTACTTCCATGAGGTGATGATTCCATTTGCTTTGGGTATATACCCAAAGGGAGATTACTGGGTCATGTTGTATTTCTATTTCTGATTTTTTGACTATACCAGTTTGCATTCCTACTAACAGTGTAAAAAGGTGAAATGCAAATATAATATTAAAAAAATGAAATGCAAATATAATATTAGAATTATGAATTCAGGGCAGGACAGCGGTTAAGCACTCCATTAACATTGAAGGAGCAGGAAACTAGGATGGATATTTTCTCCCTTTTGGGCTTTACTGAAAAAAAAAATAGTTCTTCAAAACAGAAGAAATCAAATGAAGACTGATTCTGAAACCAGAAACTCTTTACTGACCCACCAGTGTGCCACCACTGTTTCTGAACTTTTTCACGGCAGTAGTGACTTGTTTTTGGCTTTAACCATAACACTTTTATTCTTTATAATGAATTTTTAAACTTACAGATGAATTGGCTTAACTCCTAACATAGCAGATGAGAAAATCTATGTCCACAGAGCTTGTGATTTCTCCCAAATCATGCAGGGGATTCCAATTCAGTCCACCAGGTTCAGGGATCTTTACACTGTTGACTTCTGCACTTTCTCCTGTAGAAGAGCCTCACCCCAAATGCTTATTAACAATCACACTGGGCTGGAAACTAGAAAACCCAAGTTCAAGAACTGCCCTCCCACTCAATAGCTAATGACCTTGAACAAGTCATTTTACCTCTTTGAGCATCAGCTTCTACTGCTGTAAAATGGAACTAACACTATCCCTCTCACAAGAAGTTGTACAGATCAAATGAGGGCACAAATGTCCAAGTCTTCCATAGACTGTAACACTAGAAATTTAAGGTGCTAACTTATCGCTATTGCTGTAACAAGTAATAAGAGTACTTCAAATTCTGGTGAAGATGGGCTTCTGAAGTAAAAATATATTTGAAAAAATATATTTTACAAATATATTTATATTTGAAGTAAAAATATACCAGGAAAATATATTCACACTCAAAGCTATACTCACTTTCAGCTTGAATACAACTCATTTGCTCAAACTAATTTAGGAAGATATATTTTCTGTCACACAATTTTTTTTAAATGTTGCTATGGTCTGAATGTTTATATCTCCTCAAAATTTATATGTTGAAAATCTAACCTATAAGGTGGTGGTATCAGGAGGTACTAGCAGATGGAGCTTTTGGGAGGCTCTTACCTCTTGAATGGGATTAATGCCCTTATAAAAGAGTCCCAAAGAAGCTCATTTGTCCCTTTGTAGAGGGTTAGAAATCTTGATTCTCATTTGATTTTTAGTATAGGGTGTTTAGGTAATTCATGCATGGTTAAGAGAGAGCAGTCTACGGCTAGGGGGAAATGGCCCATCTAATCAATTCTAGTTACTGTTTAAGGATGGGATTATGTACTTTGATTATTTAACATACTAATTGTTGTGAAAAGATGTTGAAAGAATTGCTGTGGGGAAAAATGTGAAAAAATGCTTGCTAAGGGCAAGCTGTTTTTTGGTGGAAACTTTAGAGACAATTATAATTAGATTTAATCATAAGAATGTAACTTTTGCTTAAATCATTTAAGGAGAATTTATATTTTGGATTAGATAATGATCACAGTTTGATCAACTTAGCTTTTCACAAACTGTACTTTCGAACGTCATGTTGTTAATTTAAATGATGTTACTAGTTTCTATTGTTTAAGCTATACTAAGCCATAGATAACTTTTGTCACATTGCCCATGTCTTCGTGTCCTTTTGAAATGATTGAATCAACTGATTTTTCTTGTGAAACTTCCTTGTCTTTACAATAAAAACAGATGCTAACTTTGAATTGGGGCTGTACCCAGTTTCTCCCTCTAATAGAGGAGTTGCTGAGGTGCAGTTCCTTCGGGCTTCTCATTGCATTCCTGTTGCTTTGAGTAATCTTTTTTGTGTCTCCGTTACACAGCGAGAAGTACCATGTGAGGTTATAGCAAACAACAACCATCTATGAACCAGTAAGCAAGCCCTTACCAGACACCAAATCTGCCGGCATCTTGATCTTGGACTTCCCAATCTCTGGAACTGTGAGAAATAACTTTCTGTTATTTATAAGCCACCCAATTTATGTTATTTCA
>NW_007733129.1:13372-14908 GCF_000696425.1 Galeopterus variegatus | reverse complement strand
CCAGTTCACCCAGAAATTGCTGGATCTGAAGGAAGTCACAGCTGTGACAACAGGGAGCTATCAAAGCTGCTGCTGCCAGCTGACTGCCACTTGCCAAAGCCAAGAGCAGCTTTGAAACCCAGGGCTGGGGGAAGGGGCTGACTTCTCTGACAGCAAGGGTGTGACCTTTTCAAGTTACCCTCTTCGCTGCGTTGTTGAGACTTGGAAACCAGAGAATTCATGGGGAAACATATGCAAAGCACTTGAAATTCTGTGGGAAAGGGGGCACAGAGGCACTATCAAACTGGAAAGTATTAGTTGCTGTCATGCCCAAGAACAAACTTCATAGTCCTTTCTTTCTAACTGATATTTTTAATAATCCCTTTACCTACAAACAACTTGGAGATGATATTAGGTTCTCTGTGTTTCCAGGAGTTGCTAGGCAACATTTGTAGGCAGCTGAAGATATTTCCATAGTAAGCAAGTCATGTTCTACCACAAAGGCCATAGTTTGAAAAATACATTTTTCATCTATCATCTATACACCCAGTGTTTTAATTCTAGGGGCCGTTTATCATAGTGGAAATAAGATTCTGTATTTGATAATAGTAACTACAGAGTGCTTTAGCATCAGGTCCTGATATAATTCTGCTCTGACAACACACAGACACCAAAGTACATGGCGGTAGTTATAGGTACCATAAGTCAAGCATGGTTAACAAGATGAATCAAAGAAAATTCACCTAGGCAGATTCTTTTTTATATAAATAATTTTTTAAGAGCTTTTAGAGGTTGATGTTTTGGTTTTTATTTTTAATTTCTTTTTTTTTTTTTTTTTTTTTTGACCAGTAAGGGGATTGCAACCCTTGGCTCAGTGTTGTCTGCACCACACTCAGCCAGTGAGCACATTGGCCATTCCTATATAGTATCCAAACCCATGGCCTTGGCGCTATCAGCACCACACTCTCCCAAGTGAGCCATGGGGCTGGCCCAGTTTTTATTTTAAATTTTGAACTGAGGAAAACATGTTCCTTTCTCTGATTTCTTTATTGTTAGTTTTAAAATGTGGAATAGAGGGCAGGAGCATGCCTCCGGACCTAGGCAGGAGCTGTGGGCAGCGTCCCCCACCCAATAGAAGGCCGGAACACACCCAGGGACGCAGGAACCCAGGCAGCAGCTGCATGCACATTCTCCCCCACCCCCCGACAGAAAGTAGGAGCATGCCTGGGGACTGAGGCAGAACCATGGGCAGCTCTGCTGCCTGACAGAAGTGGTACAAACATCACTTCCTCATGGGTGCCTCCACAGCCACCACCACAGCAACAGCCACTGTGCAGGTGGCCCTCCATCCTCTTGACTGTATTAACACAAGGACAGTCACCACTGGAGTCTGGAAAAAGGAGAGAAAGTCTCTCTTTTCAAAGCCCACTCAAGCATAGTAGAGGAAGCAACTGCTCTACCTGATGACCAGACATCAACATAGAGATACTAGAAATATGAAAAACAGGAAAATATGACACCATCCAAGGAGCACCATGATTTTCAGTTACAAGACCC
>NW_007733129.1:4869-12906 GCF_000696425.1 Galeopterus variegatus | reverse complement strand
AATATCCAGGATATAAAGAAGGAAATTTAGAAAGAGATTAATACCTTAAAAAGAAATGTAATAGAACTCTTGGAAGGATTCATTCAATGAAATAAAAAACACAACCGAGCGCTAAAGCAGCAGGATAGAGCAAGCAGAAGAAAGAATGTCTGGTCTCAAAGATGGTCTTTTCAAAATAATACAGGTGGACAAAAAAAAGGAAAAAAGAATTTTTAAAAATGAAGAAAATCTAAGAGAGCTAGCAGACAACCTTAAGCATGCAAACATCTGAATCACAGGCATTTTAGAAGGCAAGAAGAAAGGAAAAGGCATCAAAAACCTATTCAATAAAATAATAAAGGAAAACTTCCCAGGAAAAGGGAAAGACATGGACTTTAAGATACAGGAGGCTCAAAGACCCCCAAACAGATTCAACCCAAAATGCTCCTCTTTAACATTATAGTTAAACTGGCAAAGCTAAAAGACAAAGAGAGAATCTTAGAAACAGAAAGAAAAAAGCATCAAGTCACCTATAAAGGAGACCCCATCAGATTAACAGCAGAATTCTCAACAGAAACTCTACAGGTAGAAGAAAATGGGATGACATATTAAAATGCTAAAAGAAAAAAACTGCCAGCCAGGAATACTATACCCAGCTATCCTTCAGAAATGAGGGAGTGTATTTCCCAGACAAACAAAGACTGTGGGAGTTCACCACCACACAGCCAGCCCTACAAGAAATCCTCAAGGGAGCTGTGTAACTGGAATCCTAAAAACAATGATCACTGCCATGAATACACAAGAAAGAACAAAACTCACTGGTAGAACAAAAATTCAAACGAGAAAGAGAAAAAACTAAATCTTACCACCTCAAAAAACCAACAAACATCAAAGACAAACAATAAAAGGGAAAAAAGGATCAAAAGATGTTTAAAACATCCAAATGAAAATCTATAAAATGCCAAAAGTAAGACAATACCTTTAAACAACAAGCCTAAATGTAAATAGATTAAACTCCCCACTCAAGACACAGACTGACTGATTGGATTAAAAAACTAGACCCAACTACATGCTGTCTACAAGAGACTCACCTCACCTGTAAAGACACACACAGCCTAATAGTGAAGGGATGGAAAATGATATATCACAAAAACGGAAACAAGCAGGAGTAGCTATTCTCATATCACATAAAATAAACTTTAGACCAAAAACCATAAAAGGAGACAAAGGAGGTCACTGTATAATGATAAAGGGATCTATCCAGCAAGAAGACATAATAGTTGTAAATATATGTGCACCCAAACACTAGAGCACCCAGATATATAAGGCAACAACTATTATACCTAAAGAAAGAGGCAAACTCCAGTACAGTAATAGTTGGGGACATGGAACACCCCTCTCTCAGCAAAGGAGAAATCATTTAGGCAAAAAATGAACAGAGAAACACAGAATTTAAACTATGCCTTAAACCAATTGACCTGGCAGATACCTGCACAACATTTCATCCGACAACTACATAATATACATTCTTCTCATTAGCACATGGAACATTCTCCAGGATATACTATGTTAGGTCACAAATCAAGTCTCAGCAAATTTTTAAAAATTGAAATCACTTCAAATAATGCTTCAGACCACAATAAATTAAAAATAGAAATCAATAACAAGAAAACTCAGGACACTCTACAAATATACGTAAATTAAGCAACATGCTCCTGGATGAACTATGAGTCCAAGAACAAATTAAACAAGAAATCAAAAAAATTCTTGAAACTGATGAAAATAAAGACACATCATATCAAAAGCTCTGGGGTACTGCAAAAGCAGTACTAGGAGGGATATTTATTATAATGAATGCTTACATCAAAAGAATAGAAATATCTCAAATAAGCAACCTAAATCTACATCTCAAAAACTAGAAAAACAAGAACAATCCAATACCAACATTAGTAGATGAAAAGAAATAATTAAGATCAGAGCAGAACTAAGTGAAACAGAGACCTAAAAAATGATACAAAAGACCAATTAAACAAAAAGTATTTTTTGAGAAGATAAACAAAATAGACAAATCATTAGCTAGGTCAACAACAACAACAAAAAGACACAGAGAGAAGACACACAAATAATAAAAATCAGAAATGAAAAAGGAGACATTAAAACTGGTCCCATAGAAACACAAAGAATCATCAGAGTATTATAAACAACTATATGCCAACAAATTTGAAAACCTGGAGGAAAGGAATAAATTTCCAGACACATACAAACTACCAAGACTGAACCAAGAAGATACAGAAAATCTAAACACTAATAACAAGCAACAAGATTGAAGCATATATCAGCAATCTCCCAACAAAGAAAAGCCCAGGACTGGATGGCTTTACTGCCAAATTCTACCAAACCTTTAAACAGGAATTAATACCAATTCTCTTCAAACCATTCCAAAAAATTGAAACAGGGGCCATTCTCCCAAACTCATTTTATTAGGACAGAATCACCCTGATACCAAAACCAGATGAAGATACAAAAAAAAGAATATTACAGGTCAATATCTCTAATGAACATAGATCCAAAAATCCTCAACAAAATAAAAGCAATCAGAATACAGCAACACATCAAAAAAATAATTATTCACCATGATCAAGTGGGATTCATTCCAGAGAGGCAAGGATGGTTCAGCATTCACAAGTCAATAAATGTGATACACCACATCAACAAAATCAGTGACAAAAACCATACGATCATATCAATAGACTCAGAAAGAACATTTGACAAAATTCAACATCCCTTCACAATAAAGACTCAGCAAATTATGTATAGAAGGAAAATACCTTAAAGCAATAAAAGCCATATATAATAAATCCATTGTAGAGGATTCATAAAGCAAATGTACCTCACAGGGCCTGGTTTTCCAAAGCCTTGAAGTTTCAAATATTGACTTTGCAAAGGACAGAAAATTTCCCCCAGGCTATGGAATCTCTGATACAAGATAAGAATTGTAACACAGCAAAGCTGCTGGTTCTAAAACAGACAAGTTACTAATTGATATGTAAAGTTACTAAAAAGCTGCTAGAGGGAAAAGGAATGTTTGCTAAATCAAGCCTTTGTTAGTGGATCACTTAATTGCCTAACATAATGTCATTTGACTTGTTTTTACTGAATGTTACCAGCTTCTATTGCAAAACTTGTTAAACTGTACTTATCAAAACCCCACCTATGTCTCTTCCTGTAACTTCTTGGTCTGGAGAATAAATGCAGGAAGAGAAGCCCAATTCGTGTTTAATTTCCCAAATGGAAGGAATGCCTCTATCTTGAGGGTTCTGGGAGATTAACCCCTTTCTGGGGCTTCTCACTGCTCAAAAGAGATGAGCTTTGAGTAATCTTTGGTGGCTCCGTCACCCAGGGGAAAAAGGGGTGACAAATCCGTGGGAGGCAAAGCAACAACCCATCACCAATATCACCTGAATGGAGAAAAGCTGAAAGCTTTCCCCTTAAGAACAGGAATAAGACAAAGATGCCCACTTGTACCACTCCTATTTAACCTAGCTACTGGAAGTACTAGCCAGAGCTATCAGTCAAGAGAAAGAAATAAAGGGCACCCAGATTGGAAAAGGCAAAGTCAAACTGTCCCTGTTTGCAGATGGCATGATTCTATATATAGAAAAACCTAGAATGAAATACTGCCATTTGCAGCAACATGGATGGACTTAGAGAAAATTATGTTGAGTGAAATAAGCCAGGCATAGAAAGAGAAATACAGTATGTCCTCATTCATAAGTGGGAATGAAAGAAAGAAAGAGAGAGAGACAGAGAAAGAGAGAGAAAAGAGAGAGAGAGAGAGAGAGAGAACAAAAGAAAGAAAGAAAGAAAGGCCAATCACAATAATATGTTGAACTTTCAAAAGGAGAGAATGGAATTGAGGCTGCCAGAGGAGGGAAAGGGGAAGGGGGAATTAGCAAGAAATTGGTGAAGGATCACAAAAAAAAATGATTACATTGTGTAATGATAAATATAATAATTATCCTGATTTGAGCATCACATATTGCACACAGGTAGTGATATTCAATGCTGTACCCCACAGATATGTATGATCAATTATGCTTCAATTAAAAAAATGTGGGATGGGCCGGCCCGGTGGCGCACTGCTACAGTGCGCCGCTTGGGAGTGCGGCGGCGCTCCCGCCGAGGGTTCGGATCCCACATGCAGACTGGCCGCTCACTGGCTGAGCGAGGTGCGGGTGCAACACCGAGGGTTGCGATCCCATTGCCGGTCCCGGTCCAGTACGGGCGCGACACTGAGGGTTGTGATCCGTTGCTGGTCACGAAAAAAGACAAAAAGGAAAAAAAAATGTGGGATAACCTGAGATACCATAGAATTTACTTGTAGGGGGTTTCTATGTTTTAACTAAAAATTTTAAATATACCAGTAGTGTGTATATTTTTGCTAAGTTCTAATTTTGATTCTCTTTAGTTGAATGCTTATGAATACCCTCAGTGTGGGGGTTGTTTTTAAAAATTTAAATGTTGACTCTGCCTGAAGATTTTCTAAAAATATAATTCAGAAACCCTGGGCTGCATCTCTGCTGTTACAGGAAATTAGCTTTCAACAATAAACACGTTAATCAATAGTGTATAAAATTATTTATCATCTTGTTTCACTGCCATTTCTTTAGAGCCATGCAGCTATTCCCAGTGCAGAGCCCTCTTCCCCTCTGAAGGCATTCAGTGCCAAATTTCTAGCACTCAGGTTTTGAAAGTTACATAGCCTGGTTTCCAAGTACTTTTGCAGAATTGACACCCACATAAGAAATCTTCCAGAGTTTTCTTAAGCACAAATTCACCCACTCTCTTTTCACCAGCAGAAAAAAAAAAAAGAAAACCATGTTCTAAGCCAGCAGTACTGGTTGCTGGTTCCTCAAGAAACTAAAAATACCAATTAAGTTTGCCACATGAAAACCAAACTCTTAATTGGGTTTTATACAGACAATAAAAAGAGAGGAAGAGAGAGAGGTATAAAATATAATAATGAAGATAATAAAATTATCTTTTACATGTATATGCTATCTGTTTTGAATTTTTCCTGCGGCAATGGGTACTTCACAGAACAAAGGGGTCTCAGGCTGAGAAACTAGCCCTCAACAGAAGTAAGCAAAGTGCCATATGTGTATTCCAAGCATAAGTATCTTCTGTAACGGACAATTTTCAAAATGAGATAAGTCTACAGAATTAAACTATCTTCAACATTTGTATTCTTACCCAATTATTCGAGTTATTAAACAACCACCACAATTAGGAAAATGTTTTTCTCTTCTGCTAAGCAACAGGCTTTCATGATTCATTCAACAAGTCTTGAGACCCTACTGTACACCAAGTCCTCTGCCAGTCTCTAGGAATACAAGCAAAGAGAATGTCTTCCTTGCCTTCGAGGAGCTTATGACCGAGGAAGGAAATTCAAACTAGCCAGGCAATTGCAGCGGTGTGATAAGTGGCGGGATGGAAGTAAACGCAGGGAACTAGGAAAGCACAGCAGAGCTCAGGAGAATCCTCCCAGAGGAAGTGGAAGCATCTCCAAGCTGAGACCTGAAGGATCAACAAAGTTAGCCAAGAAAAGGGAGGAAGGGAGGACCGTGAGCCGCAGTGTTTCAAACAGGGGGAGCCGTGGTACTCAGGAAAGCAGCGCCTTCTCTCTCTGTCTTCACGTGGTCTTCCCTCTGTGCCTGTCTGTGTCCTAATCTCTTCTCATAGGACAACAGTCACATGGGACTAGGACTCACCCTAACATCCTCATTTTAGCTTAATTACCTCTTTCAAGACTCTGTCCCCAAACATAGTCACATTCCAATTAACAGGGAGTTCGGACTTCAACATAAGAATTTTGCAAGAACAAATTCAGATCATAACGGTCACTTTGGCTACAGAGGTGGAGAAGGTAAGACTGGAGGAAGAAGAGGTGGCAGGAGAACCCGGAGTGTGTATTTCCAGGAGGAGGGGACAGTTAACAGCACTCCAGGTGCCTCCATGGTCAGTAAGAAAGTGAGGTCCATCTGGGAGTTCAAAGGTGCAGACAACCCCTCAGGAAGGTTATCTGGGAAAAGCAGGAGAGAGCTAAGAGTAACTGACGGAAGACTGAGTCAAGGCAGGACTTATGTTGCCAACAAATAATTCTTAAATTCCCACTGTGCCCAAAAGGCTGAGGAAGTACATCACACAAAACCTTGCCATCAGCAAGACCAACATTTTGAGCTAATGGAGAAATTACAATTATGTTTTTTGAGAAATAATTTTCATATATGGTCAAAGACTGTAATACACCAAACTGATAGCAGCTGACTTTGAAAGTTAGATTTAGGAGTAATCTGGGTTTTTTAATTTTTAGCTATTTCTTTAATGTTATTAATAATAAAAGCTATCACTGAGTATTTATCATGCATTAGGCAGTGTGCTCAGTGCTTTACATTATCTCCTCTAATATTCAAAAACTCTGTGTGGTACCAGCCAGCCACCAAAACAACAACAATGAAAACAAAATTAGTTGGTTAGGGCATGGTGTTATAACACCAAGGTCAAGGGTTCAGATTCCCTGAACTGCCTTTCTGGCAAGCCACCCCCTCCCACTCATAAAAAACAAACAAACTCTGTGAGGTTATGAGGTATCTACCATTATTTTCTTCATTCTACAAATAAGAAATCCGAGACTTCATGAAGGTAAATAATTCAACCATGGTCCAAAACTTGGTAAAAAATAAAAATTGTACCCAAACCTGATTCATGCTTGATGGAGTTTGGATGTTTTGTCCTCCCAGAACTCATGTGGAAATTTGATCTCCAATGTGGCAGTGTTGGAAACTGATTGAGTCATGGGGGTGGATCCCTCATGAATGGATTAATGCTCTCCCTGGGGGAGGGGGGATTAATGAGTGAGTTCTTGCTCTGTTAGTTCCCACCAGAGCTCATTGCTTAAGACGACCCTGGCACCTCCTCTCTCTCTCTTGCTTCCTCTTGTCATGTGATCTGCTTGTTNGTGAGTTCTTGCTCTGTTAGTTCCCACCAGAGCTCATTGCTTAAGACGACCCTGGCACCTCCTCTCTCTCTCTTGCTTCCTCTTGTCATGTGATCTGCTTGTTCCTGCCAGCTGCCTGCTGCTTTCCGCCATGAACAGAAGCAGCCTGAGGCCCGTGCCAGATGCAGCTGTACCAGAATCATAAGACAAATAAACCTCTGTTCTTTATAAATTACCCAGTCTCAGGTATTCTGTTATAGCAACACAAAACAGACTAATACAATGCTCATGCTCTTAAAAACTATGCCAGTCTGACTGATGTGAGATGATATCTCATTGTGATTTTAATTATAGAATGGCTATTATCAAAAAGAAAAAATAACAAATGTTGGCGAGGATGTGCAGAAAGAGGAACTCTATATAAACTGTAGGTAGGACTGTAAATTAGTACAGCCATAATGGAGAAAAGTATAGAGGTCCCTCGAAAAATTAAAAATAGAACTACCATATGATCCATCAATTCCACTACTGGATATATATCCAAAGGAAATGAAATCAGTATGTTGAAGAGATATCTGCACACTCATGTTTACCGCAGCCTTTTTCACAATAGCCAGGATGTGGAATCAACCTAAGTGTCCATCAACAGATAGATAAAGAAAACATGGTATATTTAAACAATGTAATTCTATTCATCCACTTAAAAAAGAATGAAATCCTGTCATTTGCAACAACAGGGATGAGCCTAGAGTGTACATTATGTTAAGTGAAATAAGCCAGGCACAGAAAGACAAACACTACATGATCTCATTCATTTGTGGAATCTAAAAAAGTTGATCTCATAGAAGTAGACAGTTGAATAGTGGTTACCAGGGACTGGCAAGGGTAGCAGGGAGGAGAGTATGGGGAGAGGTTAGTCAATGGATACAAAGCTACAGTTACACAGAAGACATAAGTCCTAGTGTTTTGTTACACAGTATGATGACTATAGTTAATAACGTATTTTGAAATAGCAAGGAGAGGATTTTCAGTGTTCTCACCACAAAGAAATGATAAATGTC